>NW_004949198.1:278896-289311 GCF_000317375.1 Microtus ochrogaster
GAGGAGAATCAGGGAGACGCCTGGGGCAAGAAGCCAGGCAGAAGTCAGACAGACAGGGAAGCAGTGGAAGTAAGATATACAGAAGTAGAAAGGTAATAAGGCCCAAGGCCTTAAACTGGTTAATTTAAGTTAAAAGAGCCAGAATTGTGCCTAAGCGAGGCCGAGCATTCAAAACTAATAAATCTCTGTGTCATGATTTGGGAGCTGGCTGGTGGCTTAAAAGAAAAAATCTGGTACATAGGTCTCTACCCAGGCCAGAGATGTCATCTTCTTGACCAGAAATAACTAGTTTTCCCTTGATGAACTGGCCTTTCTGTTGTCATATCAAAGCTACACTCTTGCTCCATACAATTTCTAAGAGTTAATGATTTAAAATGCCTCTTAGTTTAGGTTCAACTAGCTATCAGAGAGGGTTAAATTCAGATTTTACCTTTTTGTCAAGAATACCCTAAAGAGGGAAGTGTACCTTTCTTTGCTTCCTTTGCAGGCAGGTGGTGTGGCTCCTCCCACAGTTAACTAGCTCACACGCAGATTGCAGATTGGCTAATGCAGTGGTTAAGGCGGCTTGGCCTTGCGAGGCCCCTCCACCGTTAAGTTTCTATACTTCCCTTTGAAATCAATATCTTGTGTGGAAACACCGAGAGCAGCGAATACCCGTCCACTCCCTAAACATCTATCCATTAACGTCAAATACTGATCGGTGATCTTTCTCTCTCGCTCTCAAAATAAAAGCACCTGTGTTATTGTGTTCTTGGTTCTGAAGGCTCTCTAGGACTGGATGGCTCGGCCAGTGCTGACATGACCCATGAGAAAGTTCTGTCTGTGTACCTTGCACAGGTGGGCTTAAAACAGCAGTTTTGGTTTAAAGTAATCCTCAGCCTTCTTAGACATGAATAGACATTAACAGTCTGCTGATTTAAAGAAACAAAGTAATGGTTTATAGGAGTCAAGAAAAATCTGGATCATTTCATTTATTGACATTTCCAATGTATTAAAATATAAATAGCAAAAAGGATTTTGAATATGATAAAGAAAAAAAGAATAGAGCCCTGTGGGCTGGGACTGGGGCGTCCCTATGGAGAATCACTATACATTTTACCAACCTCCCTATATATTTGAATATTTAAAAAAATAAAATGATGTTGAAATATGGGTCACTGTAAAGTTATGGCATATTAATAAACAGGTCAAAGCCTTTAATAGGCCAAAATATAATGCAATAAAGTGTGCCGTCCGTCTACAACATAACTGTAGGCAGTGTTGATAACACGTGGTTGTGTCAAAGGTGCAGTGTGGTCATGGACATAAGGTTAGCATCGGATGAAGCAGCTTTTCATTTTTAAATTCTGTCGGCTCGAAGTTGTACCACATTCTGTACCAAACTGGAATTTTATATAAACGTTGGAGATTTCATCAATTTGTTGAGAACATAGATAGCACTGTCCTTGTCGGCCATATACTTGGCTGGTGGCATTCGTTATTAATGGCTCCCACGACGTTTTATAGAGGAAAGCCATAATATGATGCCGTCTGTCTGCACAGGAGTGCTGCCTGGCCTCTTGCCCACGCAAAGACCCCTCAGCTTCTGTCTGTGACTAAAACAGGTCACAAAGCTTTAACATTTACCAAGCAGGAGGTGACAGGTCCTCCCCATCTCTTTCCATTCATGACTTCAAATGAATAATTAGTCATTTGAAAAACGAGCCAATCTGTCTCTGGAAAGGGAAAACCCTGAGCCAAGCCAATTGGCATCTTGGTTCAGGCTGCCTTGGGAATTTAATGTAGTTTCATGGCCCATTTAAGGTCTCAGAATATTGTTGTGTCCTGAAGAGGGAAGTCATGATTGTTAACTGAGGGGAGGGCCCTGGGGACCCATATGCTGAGGATGCTCCACTGGAGTGGCTGGTGAGGGCCCTGGGGCCAACAGCCTTTGTCCAGGCCACATGCCTGCTCTTTTCTTTGCCCAGGACTTAGCAGCTGGCTCTGGGTAGGGCGGGCTTTAACTACCAGCAAAGGGAGTGGCCACTGCTCCAAATAGCTGCACACTTGAGCAGGTCTTTTGTTTGCTTAGAAGACATTCAACTGCCCATTGCCAGTTGGCCTCCTAACAAAGGAGGGTAGTGGCCCTGGGCGGGCGGTCTGTCTGGGTGCATATTGTTGAGGGGTAGAGTCTGCACACCAACAGCTTTGTCAGTTACCCCTTCTGAGGATGCGTGCAGGGAATGGATGCAGAGACATGAGGGAGGGTCTGGGGAGCAGGGACCTATCCAGACAATTTAATTAGGGGGACTTAAAGAACCGTAAGATTAAGATACTAGGGCTCCAGGGGAAATTTGAAGGGTGATTTGGCCTGTTTATCTCTCAGGAGCTACCCATGTTTGATTTTATAAATAATTATAATTTTTATAAATTATTATTTTTAGACATTGTCTCATGTAGTCCAAGTTAGCCTTCATGTAGTGAAGGATGACCTTAAATTTCTGCTTCTCCTGTTTCCACCTTCCAAATAATGAGATTACAAACATATATCAACACAATCGCACCTGACTCACAATTTTCTTTAAGTAAATTGCAAAAACTCCTGGATTTAATAATTCTTGCTGGGAAAAAAATACTTTGAGTCATTCTGACTTAATCTGCTTCATGGGGGGTGGGTACCAAGGCAAAGGTGGTGCACACCTTTAATCCCTGCACTGGGGAGGCCAAGGTAGTCAGATCTGAGTTCAAGATCAGCCTGATTTACTGTGTGAGTTCCAGGATGGCCAGGGCTACACAGAGAAATCTTGTCTTGAAAAACAAAACCACCACAACAAAAATCTGCTTCTTGGACTGAGGAGCTTTCTCAGTGCACAAAGCATTTTCTGGGCAAGCAAGTGGACCCAGGTTTAACCCCCAGCATCCACGTAAAACTCTGGGCGAATGGTGGGTCCCTGGGGCCTGCTGGCTTGTCGGCTGCCCTTAGCTAGATCAGAGATCTCCAGGCCAGTGAGAGACCCAATTTCAAAAAAACAAACCAACGTAGATGGTACTGGAAGATGACACCTGAGGCTGATTGCTGGCCTCCATACCTATATGCACACTTATGCACCTGCGTGTATGCGCACGCACACTTACTTTAAAAAAAAAAACCTGCTTCTAGTCTCACAAGAGGATGCCAGGGATAGAAATTAGGAAAATAGTTGGAAATGGGGACAAGAACAGCCTGGCCTGGTGCTGTCTCCCAGATCTGTTTCATTACCCCTCCCCCGGCCACACACCTGGGCACACAGTGGAGCTGTGGAAAGACCTTTGCCCTCCTACACGTCTCCCTGCAGCTGGAGAGACAGAAAAGGTACCCAGAGTCCTCAGTACCCCTTGCATATGGATGTCAATTGTGTCATCCATAAGGTCAGAGAGGTCAGAGGTCAGAAAGGTGACATTGATAGCCAGTGGCATGCTGATATCCTGTGGCTGCCACAAACACGCGAGTGTGCGAGTGAGAGCCACTTGTGAGCTGACTTTCCTGAGCGCTGAGGACTGGAGCAGAGTTAAATATGGCCCCTGGCTCAGGTGGCGCTTGGGCGGACCTTGGCTTAGTCTCTCTTTTGGTTCAGTTTCTTCCAAGTAGACCGAAGGCTAGGATTTGGGTGCAAGAATAGTCAGCCCTCTGCATCTGCAAGTTCCTGTTTGCAGACTGAAGCAGCTGAGGATCAAACTATTTCAGAAAAAAAAATTGCATCTATACTGAACATACCAAAGAATTTTCTTGTTATTCCCTAAGAATACAGTATTACAACTATTTACATCTTGTTATCATTTGAAGTTTTAGGGGCTCTTCTCAGGGCTCCTGTTAGAAGCTCTGGCCTAGCTTGGCACTCTTGGGAGGTATGGCCTAGAGGGAAGATAAGCCCTGGAGGGGGCTGTGGAACCCTGGCCTCTTGTACTCCTTGGCCACGAGAGTACTCCTTCCATGATGCCCTGTCCCACTACAAGCCCAAAGCAACTGAGGCCAAATGACCACCGGTTGAAGGCTCCCAAAGCAAGCCTTTGCTTCGTCTCAGCTGATTGTCTCAGGTGTCTGTGCCAGGGACAGAGAGCAGACTCTCAGAAGCGGTTCTGGTCACGGGCACCACAGCTTATGTAGAGGTGATCTCAAGTACACGGGCGGTGGAAGGGAGACTATATATAGTCACAACCCTCATCTTACATAAGGGACCATGAATTTTAGTATTTTCAGGGTTCCCGGAAGCAAACCCCTGTACCCACTGAGGGATGGCTACAGTGTGTTTGTGATGGAATTCTGGGCAAGTCCAACAGGGGAGTGGGATGGGGGAGAAGGTACAGGGCAGGGTGTCAGACAGCCAGCACGGGCGGCCAGGAAAGAGGAAGATGTGGTGGGGGTGGGAAGGAAAGAAACTTCAAAATACAGATTACAGAAAATATGCAAAAAACAAAATATCCCTACCACCCAGAGGCTCTCATTTATACTTTAACATATATGCCTTCAGAGCAGTTCAAATGCCGATAGAAGAGGGGCTGGGGAGATGGGTCCGTGGTTCAAGTGTTTGCTGCACAAACGTGAGACCTGGAGTTGGGATCTCCAGAACCCGTGTGGATGTGAGCAGGCTTGGCTGCCACTTCTGGTTCTAGTCCTCAGAAGGCAGAGACGGGATTCCCAGAGCAAGGGTGATTAGCCAGGCTAGCCACGTCAGCAAGCTCTGGGCTCAACTGAGAGATCCTGCCTCAGTGAAGAAGGTGGGGAGTGGTCAGGGTCATCAACCTAAGCCTCTGCATCAACTCACATATGTGTGCATGTACACTGTACACATGTGGGCACACACCCGTGAGCATGAAACCCATACTAAGGAAACACGAAGAAAAATGTCAAATGATGAAAGATAAAGAAGACCGCTAGTTGCTCCTCCACTGTGATTTAATTATAAATTTGTACACAGACTGAAAAGTATTAAAACGCAACATGCCAAGCTGGATGGTGGTGGCGCGCGCCTTTAATCCTTGCACTCGGAGGCAGAGACATGTGGGTATCTGTGAGTTTGAGGCCAGCCTGGTCTACATAGTGAGTTACGGGACAGCGAAGGCTATATAGAGAGATCTTGTCTCAAAAACAAACAAACAAAAAAAACAAAGGCTTATAAGCAACTGTTATTTCCTTATTTCCTCCATTTTTCCACAATAGATGCAGAGACTTCTATAGCCAGAAATGAAGAGGCACTTTAGACCGTAGTCATGGCTGCTGTTAAACTGAGATGCGGTTGGGAGTCCTTGTGGTTTGGACGGGCAGCTTATTCTCTGTCTGGTGACTGTATGTTATGTTGCTTTGAGCTCCGCCCACTATTGGGGGGAAAAAAGAAATCAGATTGTTATTCTATTCCCTGACATTAACACATGACATTTCAGGGGTACGTATGTCCTGCGGTCAGTTGATTGGCATGGGGATTATGCCATTGGGGGAATGAGTATGGAATTTGCTAGGTGCTTTGCTCTAGTAATCAGGACTTTATCTCTAAGCTAAGAGAGGATTGAATTCCTTAACAATGATCAGAAAATGCTTTTAGAAAGATTCCTCTCCTAATTAACAATTTCTTAAGTTTGGAGTAAACTCGTGGGTCATCTTGGCCAGGGGACACCCGCAAAAAGCTTGGTGGCGAAGCACCTTTGCCATCAAAACCAACAAAAGAATGCCATAGGATCTATAGGGAAAAGTTACCTGAAGGAGGAAGAAAATACCGAAGGGTTGAATGCTGAAATTTATGTTGGCAAGGTTCTCTGGCCCTAGTCCCTTTCGTGGGGACTTTGATTTTTCTCAAGTGGTAAGAGTCTCATTACTCGGCATCAAAACATTCCCTAAATGATTTGAAATTCAGATCTTAAAACCAGATTCACAACGCTGGGTGTATTGCAGCTTCATGGTTCAATAGTAAATGCTGTTTGAAAGTGTGTGGTTGGTTGTTTAAATTAGAAGGGAGATACTTCCTCTAGGCTTCCAGAGAGAAGGTGTCCTAGCCCTGATGTCCTTCTCTGGGGCTGCTTGAGAGCCCAGGACGCATCCCTGGTGTCTTAGCTACTTTTCTATTGCTGTAAAGAGACACCACAACAAAGGAAGTTACAAAAGAGAACCCTTATCAGGGGGCTTGCTTACAGTTTCAGATGGTGACCCACCATGACCGTCATGGCAGGAAGCATGGCAGTTGGCAGGCATGGTGCTGGAGCAGTAGCTGAGAGTTTACATTTGATCCAGAGGCACAAGGCAGAGAGAAAGAGTGACTGAACCTGGTGTGGGCTTTTGGAACCTCAAAGGCCACCCCCAGTGACACGCCTGATAATCCTTCCCAAAGCAGTTCCATCAACTGGGGACCAAATATTCAAACATATGTGCCTATGGGACCATTCCCATTTCAAACCTGGTTTCATGCTCCAGTACTTACACCTGATGGGACTTGATAACAGAATTGCCATTTTCTGCAGTCCGTAGGAGCCCCAGTTCTCAGGGACAACGGAATGAGTACATCATTGTGTGAGGCTCAAAGAAGTTCAGACTGAAGGTAGAAACATCCTCGTCAAGACAGAAATTATGTGTATATGTTGACTAAATACAAAGACCAGAGTCTAGCACATCATCACCACTAAAATAAATATTTGTTGACTAACAGAGCAGAAGTGGAGTTTCTCTCTGTGCTGTTTTACACAGTTGAATATGTGGCTCCTAATACATAACACATTGTATATGTTTTATTTTTCACTGTTCTTTTTAATTTTTATTATTTTTTTTATTCATGTGTATGTGTGTGGGTATGTACTGTGTTTGTGTTTGGGGGTGCCCAATGGAGGCCACAAGTAGGTGCTGGATCTCCTGGGACTGGAGTTGTAGATGGTTGTGAGCTTCCTGACATGGATGCTAAGACGTTTCATGGAACATTTCATACACAGTGTTTCCAGGTTAACAGAAATGGTTGAGTCAGAAACTCTCTTTTTCTGGATTAAGTTTGACCCTGAGTCTTCATCCTTCTGCTTCTTGTGGATGTTTTCAGATGCCTAGCTCTGGAGTTCCTGGATACGCTTTTGTTCATGCTTTGTGTTGATCTGAGTGTTGGTGTCCTCCAGTTCACATGTTGAACCCTAATACCCAGTGTGATAGAATTAAGAGATAAAGTCTTTCTGGGCTTTGGTGGGACACAGCCTTTAGTCCCAGTACTCAGGAGGCAGAGGCAGGTGGATCTCTGTGAGTTTGAAGCTACCCCTGGTCTACAGAACAAGTCCCAGGACAGACTCCAAAGCTACACAGAGAAGCCATGTCTAACACAGACACAGACACAGACACAGACACACACACACACACACACACACACACACACACAAGGTTAAGTCGTTAGTAGACAGAGAGGTTGTGAGAGTTCTGACTCACAAATGGAATTAGGGATTATTCTTATTTCAGTCTGCTGCTGCAGTGAAGCATTATGACAGAAAGCAACTTAGGAGGAAAGGAGTTTTCTTTAAACCTAGTTTCAGGGTCTAGTAGGCTGAACATTGTGGCAGAGTCAAGGTAGGGACTTCAGCTAGTCATACCACATCCACAATCAAGAACAGAGAGAAATGGATGCATATGTACTTGCTTGCCTGTGCTCAGTTCAATTTTTCTGTTTTACACAGTTCAAGACTCCTTGCCTAGGGAATGATGCAGCCCACGGTGGACTGTATCTTGCCCTGTCAATTAACTTAATTAAGACAATCCCCTACAGACGTGCCTTTATGCCTACCCAATGTGGACAATCTCTCACTGAGATTCTCTTCAGGTGATTCTGAGTTGTGTCAAGTTGACAAGTGAAACTAGCTGTCACAGTGAGGAAGTCCTTTAGTCTCTTCTGCCACGCAAGGACACAGTATCTGCCTGATGCTGACTTCTATCCTGTCAGGATGCTTAAGAAGTATAGTCCAAGAGTGAAGCACTTAGGTACCACCACAAGGGGGCAAAATCAGACAAACACTGGGACTCGAATCTGCTTCCCATTAGAAGCATGCTTTAAGTCTAGGGAGATTTCTCAGGAGGTAGTGTAGCGAGTCTATCTCTGTACCACCAGCTCCCAAATAATGACATGGAGACTTCTTATTAATTATGAAAGCTCAGCCTTTAGCTTAGGCTTGTCTCCACTATCTCTCATAATTGAACTTAACCTATTCATATTAATCTACAATCTGCCATGTGGTGTTACCTCTCTGCCATCTTGCACCCCCTGATTCCTCTCCATGTCTGGCATACCCCCTTTTTCTTTTCAGAATGAGATTCCTGAATCTAATCTCCTTTGTTTAGTTTCCTCCCTGAATATGACTAGTAACAATCTGCAATCAAACCCCTAAACTATGATAAACATTCATAATCCACTGAACAACCAAAAACCACCCATCCCACCTCTTGGGAATGTGGGTGTCATGTTCTTGAAATTACTTCCTGTTGCCTGGGGGCAACAACATCTTTAGGTAACCCTGAGAAAATTGGGATAATGATCTAGACCTAGGAGAGCTAGCTGGTGTTTTTTGTTTTTTTTTTTTTTGTTTTTTGTTGGTTTGTTTGTTTAGTCTCTGTGTGATGGGAAAGTCTTGGCTGGATAATCTGTGTGGCTGGACCATTTCAGCAAGCAGCTTTGAAGTTGTCTGGATGCAGAATTTTGAGGAAACTGCAACAGATGCATTCTGAGAGGCTGGATCACCTGGGCTACTCGTCTTCATTGTTGTCTGTCCTTTGGTTCTGAAAACACACAGACTTTTTTGTTTTTTTTTTTTTTTTTTTTTTTTGGTTTTTTCGAGACAGGGTTTCTCTGTGGTTTTGGAGCCTGTCCTGGAACTAGCTCTTGTAGACCAGGCTGGTCTCGAACTCACAGAGATCCGCCTGCCTCTGCCTCCCAAGTGCTGGGATTAAAGGCGTGCGCCACCACCGCCCGGCAACACACAGACTTTTAAAGGTAACATATATACCCACATTAATACAAGCATGAGATGTGCAGTGTGTGCAAGTCATCTAAACATGGTTTTCTATTTTATGTTTGAGCAGGTAAAAGGCTTCTGTCAACTTTATAGCTCCATTTGGACTGTATAACTAAATTTCTATCCATGCCCTATGGAAGGATGAGATGTAATAATAATCCATGAAGACTCTGTAGCCAACAAACTATATCATGTCTCACCCAGTCTCAGAGCTGTTCCCATGCAGAGGGGGCAGCATATCCGTCACCTGTCCTGTAGTCTTCCCTGGCTTCCTCCCTCACGTCTCTAGCCAAGATCCTCAGGTTTCCCCCAGTCACATTGATCTTTATTAATTTTGAAGGAATCCATTTTTGTTTCCTGTGAAAGCAAAAGCATAACCTTTCCCCCAATGTGACACATTTTCTGACTGTTTAGAGGTTTTTCTCTGCCTGAACCTGACTTTATTGAGCGCCTACAGCATTCTCTGCCTGAGCGAAACAAAGCCTTAAGCTGTTAAGCTACTGACAGAGAGTGGCTGGCTCCACTCCCCTTGGTTCTGTGAAAGCCTAGCTTCATGCCAGCAGATACTGGCCCTGGAGCCATATCTGCCTGACCCAGCTCTGGAAATTTGAGTCTGTCTGTAGCAGGCATTTGTTCCTAGTGCTGGCTGCTCAAGTGCTTAAATGCACAATCTTAAAAGATCTCTGCCTCTGTGCATCAAACCTACCCAAGAGATGAAGATTGCCAGGAAGCAGGACCAGGAAGTTGCATCTTCTCTGTTCAGATGCCATTTGTAGCAAGTCTTTCTCTGTACCGCCAACTCCCAAACAATGACATGGAGATGGTTTATTAATTATGAAAACTCGGCCTATAGCCTAGGCTAGTCTCAACTAACTCTTAAAACTTAAATTAACACATTTAATATTAATCTATGATCTGCCATGCGGTGTTACCGCTCTTCAACTTGCACCTGCTGTTTCCTTTCTATGTCTGACTGCCGACTCCCCCTTTCTTCTTCTCTGGAAGTTCTGCCCATGCCTCCTGTCTAGCTACTGGCTGTTTAACTGTTTATTAAACCAATTACAGTGGCATACCTTTACACAGTGTAATCAACTATCTCTCAACAGGGTGGCGCTTGCCATGCAATTGTAAGAACCTGAGTTCGAAACCCCAGAACCCATGCAAAAAGTTGAGTGTGATAGCAAATACATCGTGCAATCCCAGGTCTCAGACAGAAGGCTAGGACATGGAGACAGAAGAATCCTGGAAGTTTGGGGGCCATAATCTTGGTGTACATAGCAGTATACAAAGAGATGCTATCTTGATGTACATAGCAGTATACAAAGAGATGCTATCTTGATGTACATAGCAGTATACAAAGAGATGCTCTTTCCAACAAGGCTGGTAGTTGAGGACCCACACCTGAGACTATCTTCTGACCTCCATACATGAAGCATGGC
>NW_004949198.1:289411-297344 GCF_000317375.1 Microtus ochrogaster
AGAGAGAGAGAGAGAGAGAGAGAGAGAGAGAGAGACTTTAAAAAGCATGCTTTCTACAGCGTTGTCATAAAATACCCGCTTAAGCCACAAGGCCAGAATGTCTATAGATCAAGAGCCACTTATGACTAAGCAAGCTAAAACTGGTGGTGTCTGAGAGGGCCACACAAATGACAAAGATAAGGGGATTATCACCAAGGAAAAAAATGCCCTTGATAAGCCTCCAGAATCAACTCAAATGGCAGACAATCTGTCCGAGCAAAATAACATTTGCCTTTCATTAACTTAAAAATCTCAAATTTTGGAGGCCCCACAGCTGAGTATTATGTGGTTAGCTTCCAGCACAGATACAGCTCTGCAGGGTAGACTCTAGCCATTCCCAGGTTCGTTTGCAAAAAGTCTTCAGTCCATTCTTGATTGAAAAACAACACTGACTCCTTAGTGGAGTCTACAGATACATGATGGGTCACTGAAACGGGATAAAAGCCTTTGTCTTCACAGGGTGTCTGTGGCCTTTACTGTCTTAACTCAGGAGTTGGGCTCCACTCAGCTCTGTATGTAGAAATGCCCAACATATGAGACTGTAACACAGGGTGAACTTAGCCTTCTGTCTTTTGGAGCAGACATAGCCCGTGCCTTATATCAGCAGGTCAAGTGCCCATAGTCCCTCAGCCTTACATGAGGCCAGGATGCTTAGGCCAGATGATGATGCCAGCTGTGGAAATAACTCAGCAAGCTACTGCTTTAGCTTGGTGTCTTTGTGCATAGGAGAGAAAGCATCTTTTGAAAGCTAGCGGACAGGTACCAAACTTTAGCCCATCCCAGAAAATAAGTAAACTATCTGTGCCTTCGTTTGTTAGCTAAGACCAGCTCCTGGAGCTGGGTGGGGTCTAGTTGAAGTCCCCACACAGGATCTTGGCCTGTGTCATTGGTAGTCTGTGGGTTGGTCTCATTTCCACCATTTCTGAGTCAGCGGCTGCAGCCTGTGATCATGAGGAACAAATCTTAACAGATACCCAGTCTGTCAACACTTGATCTTGGAGTGCCTGGTTCTGGGACTTTGAGCAATACGTTTCTTTATTAAAAAAAAATTTATTTATTTGTTTATTATGTATACAGTATTCTGCCTGTATGTATGCCTGCAGGCCTGAAGAGGGCACCAGATCTCTTTACAGATGGTTGTGAACCACCATTTGGTTGCTGGGAATTGAACTCAGGACCTTTGGAAAAAGAGCCAGTGTTCTTAACCTCTTGGGCCATCTCTCCAGCCCTTAACAATACATTTCTGTTTTTTAAGTCACTCAGTCTAAAGTTTTTAGTTATAGCAATGGAGACAGACTAAGAATGCTCTAAAGTAAGTTACCTGTGGCTTGTGAGGTGCACGCACCCCAATATGGCTACAAATGTGACCTAACACCATTTTATAAACTTACTTAAAACATTATGAGGGGCTGGAGAGATGGCTCAGTGGTTAAGAGCATTGCCTGCTCTTCCAAAGGTCCTGAGTTCAATTCCCGGCAACCACATAGTGGCCCAAAACCATCTGTAATGAGGTCTGGTGCCCTCTTCTGGCCTGCAGACATACACACAGACAGAATATTGTATGCATAATAAATAAATAAAATATTTAAAAAATATTATGAGATTTGGGGGGGGGTAACACAATCATTAAATTGTTTGGAGTCAGAGTCTTGCCATGTAAGAGGCTGGCCTGGAACTCACCATGTAGACCAGGTTGGCTTTGAACGCACAGAGATCAATCTCTCTGCCACTTGAGTGCTGGAATTAAAGGTGTGAGTCACCGCACCTGGCTAATTACAAGGTTCTTGAGCATGAACTTTGTATATGACCATGTAATGGTGTAGTGTCAAAAGGTTGGACACCCCTGCTTGAACCTCTAAGCATATGGAAGGACTCCCTATGATTAAAATTCCCCATCAGAGGCTGTGTGCACAGTGGCTGTGAAAACACATTCCCGCTACCTGTTCCTGGACCCCTCTGAAAACTGAAGCTGGCTTCTTCAGAGTGACTCCATGATGCTGTGGCATCTGCCTTTCAGGTTGGCTGCCTGGGTCATTTTCTGTTTCCTGGAAAGTATACCTCAATAAAGCCCTACACACAGGGATTCCTAACTTTGTTGTTTCTGTGGTACCCAGTCCAGGACATCCACTCTGAGCTATTCTGGTTTCTCTAGCTCCCTGGGAATCTGGGAGCTGACTGTTTTCTTTGTTCTTTTTGTGGCCCCTGAGGATCAAACGTGGTGTGGGACTTCTGTGGAATCCAGAAATGGTGAAGACATTCGATAAGCAAACCCTGCATCTGCTTACAGAACACCCCAGAGTAAATAAATTGGTAGATGCTTCTGCTAGCTCCCTATGTGCACAATAACTCGGCTCTAGGTGGGGTGATTGGTGACCAACCAGGGAGATGCCACCTAAGGTGAAGCTGGAAAACAAAGCAGAGGCAGCTAGAGGTGGCTGAGCTCATGCCTAGGTGGGTGAAGCTCAGGAAGCAGCCGTAGCTAACAAATTCTTCCCTGTCTCGGGGAGCTATGATAGGAAGAAGCGAGAAGCGCCTAAACCATCACCGCGCTTTTGTGTGAGCAACACAGTTCCCCGCAAGTCAGCAGCTCTGGAGACCTGAGCCCCAGCAGAGGGATCTCGCCTAGATATCTGCCCGTGGTTGGGGGCTGTTCCCAGAGGCACTACTCAGTGAGCTCCCAGATTAGACAAAATCCTTCTGTCACCTGGATGAGAAACTGTTTGCGTGATCAGATAAACGAAGGAGGCAGGATAGGACAGGCGGCACCTGCACAGCGGATTTTGCTGACATTGTACTGAGTGCTCAGCCTGCCCTGACCATACCACACCATAGTCCCGTGGAATAAGCGTGGAGGCCATTTTCACTTTACAAGGCAAGGAGCGCCAGGCAGCCGTGGCGCCTTTAATCCCAGCACTCGGGAGGCAGAGGCAGGTGGATCTCTGTGAGTTAGAGGCCAACCTGGTCTACAAGAGCTAGTTTCAGGACAGGCACCAAAGCTACAGAGAAACTCTGTCGGGGGGGTGGGTGTGGGTAGTAGGCCTGAGCCAGGACCTCTGTGGGTCGGGGCATTGGTCTGGGACATCAAAGGGATTAGGCAGGAACCTAGAACTCTGTGGGTCCTAGCATGAGTCTGAGGGAGTAAGCCTGAGCCAGGTCCTCTGTGGTACTGAGCAAACCCAAGTCTGGGAACTCCGAAGCAGTAGACCGGAGCCAGAAACAAGGCAAGGAGCCCTGGAGGCCAAGACTGTTGCTCAGGATGATACACATCCTGGTGGGTGAGAATTTGAGACGGGCTCAAGCATTGTCCTACCACTGCGAAGGTGCTTGGTGTCTTACTGGGAACTTCCCCACGTGTGCTAACGAAGGAAAACACCTGTCTCTGGCATCTGACTTGCAAAGGGCCCCTTCCAGCCAGGCATCCATGTACTGGATAGTGCTAGTCTCGCCACACAAACACTGTCTTTAGTAAGATTGTAAGTAAGAAGACTGCGCCCTCCCCATAGGAGAAGGCAAGAGCCACAACTGAGCTGTTAGGCACACATTCTGTGAGTCTCCTGTGGGACCGGGAGGAGAGGCGGGGAGCTGAAATTCAGGTTCATCTATGTACAGGGAAGTGATGAAATTCCCATCAAGGGGGTTTCCACTTTACCTCTGTGATAGAGAAGAGCACAAAGGGGTTAAACGTTTTATCTAGATGGCTTTGCTTGTTCTGTAGAATTAATGGAAGATAATCTAAAAGTTCATTTATAAGAGCATTAAAGGATAATTATTATGGAGTAAGTGCAGAGGTATTATGATGCCCGACTTACAACAGAGAGCTGGAAAATAGGCTAAATGCATTCAATAATGCGTACCTGACAGCTCCCCTGCAAATTCCACCATACAGGAAAATCCCCCTCTTTTTTTTTTTCTGTTTTAATTTAGCTTCTGGTTAGGTCATCTGTGAATTTATACTTTGGACCTAGTTACTTATGAGTTTGAGGCCAATCCAAATAGGTGATCTTTTAATAGCAACAAAATAAAAAAAAAAAAGATTTTGTAGAAAATCTGCTTCAATCAGATTAGAAGGAAAATGGGGAAAGCTGATTACAATCTTACTAAAGACAGTGTTTGTGTGGTATTTGTTTAAACAATGACATTACTTCTCTTTTAACACATATTCTCTGAAGAAAAATCAGAAATTAATAAGAGGTCAGTTCCAATGCCCTGTGTAGTCCTGACACGGTACAGGGTGTTATAACCCATGCAGTAGTGTTTACAGTCCACAAGAGGGTGTACGCGGGTTACATGCACACACTAAACCTCTCCATGTCAACTTCTTGAACATTAACGAATGTTTGTTATTTACCAGGTCCTGTTTTATTTGTTTTGTCTTTTTGGCTGTCCTGGAACTTACTTTGTAAGCCAGGCTGACTGGGAATGCAGAGATTCCCCCCCCACACACACACACACTGCCTTTGCCTCCCGAGTGCTGGGATTAAAGGTGTGTGCAGCTACCTCCCGGCTATGTCCCAGTTCCTGCAATCTGGCTCCTTGGATACCGAAAGTCAGTGACATTCAGATTTAGAGAACGGAAATTCCACAGATGTGTTCCTTCTTCCTGTGTAACCACCCTCTCTGCAGTGGCAGGGAGTGTACTCAGCGATTCCTTGAAGGGGACTTGCTGTTCAGCTCTGGGATGGTAGCTGTAGGGGCTGGGGTTCTCTGTCCCAGCTGCAGATGCCACCCTGCTCTTTCCTGAGCCTCTTTGTCCAGTGATTTATTTAAGGCATCTTGGGACCACTGTGGGCCACTCATGAGCCATCTCCTACCCAGAACTCTGAGCTCCTTTTGCCTCATCAGAATTGATCTTTTGAGAGAGGATCAGCTGAGGCCAAAGACCCATCTGGAACGTGGATGGCCTGGTTCTGTGGCCCGAGGATCGAACAAATTAAAAGAGGAAAAGCGAGAAAGCCAGGTGAATGATGAGCAACCTCCTTTTCTGCTCCCTGGCTTGTCATGGCACAAGCTGGCACACTTTCCCCACCTCAGGGACGAAATGCTCTGAAACCATGAACCCAAAGGAGACAACCCTCCTTTAGGTTCTCTATGTCAGATACTTTGGTCACAGTGCTAAATAACTATTACAAATCTGGGCTGAATCCTCCCAATAGGCATGGGTCGAAGACCTCATCCCCAATATGACTGTGTTTGAAGACAGGGTTTTTTTTTTTTACAAGGCAACAGAGATTATATTAGGTCATTAGAATTGGACCTTAATCCAATGAGATGAAGACCAGGAAGGAACAGGAAATGAAGGCCACATAAGACCCCAGTGAGAAGAAGGTGACCATCTGCCGCAGTAAGAGCTCGTCATATGAACTTCAGGAGCCCATGACTCCACCATCATCCTGAGCATGGACTTCCAGGCTTCAGAATTGGAAGAATGTAAGTTTTTTTTTTTAATTTTATTTTTAGTTACGTGCTGTGTGGTGGGAGCAGCATGTGCTCACAGAGGCCAGAAGGGGGCGCTGGATCCTCTCCAGAGTGCAGGTTACAGGGAATTTACAGTGTGGACGCTGGGAGTCTAACTCAGGTCCTCTGCAGCAAGTAGCACACACCCTTCACCTCTGAGCGCCAGCCCAAGAAAATAAATTTCTGTTTTTAAAAAAAGAACACACCTTTTTCCTCATCTCAATCTTTCCCCTTTCTTGTTATAGGCAAGTGACACAAACTAGAACCTTCTGGGAGGAAGGAACTTCAATCGAGGAATTGCTTCCATCAGAGTGGCCTGTGTCTTTTTTTTTTTTTTCTTGATATGATTGATGTGGAATGTCCAATCTTTTTGGGGCAGTGCCTCTCCTGAACAGGTGGCCCTGGTTTGGATAAGAAAGTCCACTGAGCAAGTCATGGGGACAAGCCAGTAGGCAGCCTTCCTCCGTGACTTCTGTTTCTGCCTCTGGGTTCCTTGCTTGGCTTCTAAGGTAGATTGTAACCTGTGAGTCAAATAAACCCTTTCCTTTCCCACGTTGCTTTTGGGGGAAGTATTTTATCAGAGCAACAGAAACCAGCTGCCTCCACTCCTGCTTCTGTCTGTGTAAGCTTCCAACCCCAGAGTGTGCTGCTCAGAGAACTCAACCTACCCCAGTGGCTGCACAGGACTCGGAATACAAGAGCAGCCTCTGCTTCTTTCGAACAACTGAGAGAATCAGCCTTTCATTTGCTCTGTCACTGTTTGTTCAGACTTTCTGAGACATTGAGAGCCATAAAATGAACACTTACGGAAACACCCACGCGAATCTACCATTTAATTTCATCTTACAACATCTGTGCTCCTTCTATTTGACATATGTGGCAGGTATCTTGACATCTCACTTCTAAATACTTCGGCATACCTTTCTGAAGGACGATAACATTCTATAGAACTCCAAAACCACTGTCTCATGGGTACCACAGTACCATCTTGTATTCAGTCTACATTCAAAAGCCCCTCCCCGGTCACAAAAATTCCTTTGAACACAATTGGTTTGATTACGATCCAGAATTTAGCCAAAGATCATGGATTCTATTTAGTGGTGACATAATCTTTTGTTTTGGAGAGAAGATTATGAGAGAGAGAGAGAGAGAGAGAGAGAGAGAGAGAGAGAGCCAGCCAGCCATGCTGTTTTGAGTTAGGCATGGAGGTCAGTCATGTAGTGGGCAAGCAGTCACAGGGTGGGGAGGGGAAGCTTTGGAAAAGCAGTGAAAGCTGGGGCTTGATAATATATGCCTTTAAATCCCAGCACTTAGAGGGCAGAGGCAGATGGATCTCTGTCAGTTCCGGGACAGTGAGGGCTACCTAGAGAGACCATGTCTCAAAAACAAAAACAGACAAAAAAAAACAAAAACAAAAAGGAAAAAAAGCCCAAGTAAAGAATGCACCTAAAAGAAAGACAAAAGAGAAGAAAAAATTACTCAGAAAGGTGAGCAGACCCAACTTCATGGTGGCTCTGGCTGACTCCCGTGACGTCATTTTATGTGACATGTCATATATGCAGTCTGTCACTGACTGACATGGTGTGTCTGACTCCTGTGAGGGTGTGTACTCCTTTTTCTTTCTCCGTCCCCTTGTCATTGGTCCCTTAGGTTGTTTCTCGATGGCTACGGTGAGTGCTGTAAAGAAAGTGGAACACAGACTGAAGTACCAACTTCATTTCCTTTGGGTACATGCCTAGATGGGAGACTGCTAGACCATATAGGAATTGTTTGGTTTGCTTATTTTTGAGAGTGTTTCTCCGTGTAGACCTGGTTGTCTTGGATCTCACTCCATAGACCAGGCTGGCCTCGAACTCAGAGATCACCTGCCTCTGCCCCCCAAGTGCTGGGATTAAAGGAGTATGTGCCATCCACCACCCAGCCACAGGAATTTTGTTTTTATGTAGATATTTCATCTGTGATTACCATGAAGACTACATTTAGCATACTCAAGGTGTTTGCTTGTTTATTTTATGTGTGTGCATGTTTTGCCTGCTTGTATGTGTGCACCATATATGTGCCTGGTGCTCTTGGAGGTTAGAAGAGGGTCTGGTCCCCCAGAACAGGAGTTATGTATGGGTGGCTATGACCCACCATATGGGTGCTGGAAATCAACCCCGAGTCCTCTACAAGAGCAACAAATGCTCTTAACTGCTACAGTCACGTCTCCAGCCCTCATACCCAAGTCTTAGCACTTCAGTTTGAGTTTCAATATAGGAGAAGAAAAAGTTACTAGGAAAGGCGGGCAGAAGCAGCAGTACAAAGATGTTCCTTTTCCAGGCATGTTCCCCTTGTCTTCAGTTGTTGATACCACAAAAAGTTGGTTTTCATTATATAGTGTTTCTTTAGATGAACATTTCTTTTTTTTTTTTTTTTTTTTTTTTTTTTTTTTTTTTTTTTT
>NW_004949198.1:297444-313175 GCF_000317375.1 Microtus ochrogaster
CCAGGCTGGTCTCGAACTCACAGAGATCCGCCTGCCTCTGCCTCCCGAGTGCTGGGATTAAAGGCGTGCGCCACCACCGCCCGGCCAACATTTCTTTTTTTAAAAAGATTTATTTATTTATTTGTTATGTATATAGTGTTCTGCCTGATGTATGCCTGCAGGCCAGAAGAGGGCACCAGATCTCATTACAGATGGTTGTGGGCTACCATGTGGTTGCTGGGAATTGAACTAAGGACCTCTGGAAGAGTGGCCAGTGCTCTTAACTGCTGAGCCATCTCTCCAGCCCTAGATGAACATTACTTTAGATGGATTTTTCTCTTAAATTATGTAATAAGAGCAACATGGAGCTAGAAACTAAGTTCTAATGATAGTATCTTTCAGATCAATAATTTAAAAAGAGATCTATCTGTCTCAAGGTGGAGGTGGTGGCACATGCTTGTAATCCCAGCACTGCAGAGTCTGAGATATGATTGTGAGTTTGGAGTTTATCTATCTAAAAACAAAATATACAATAGTTTCTTAAATCATATAGAATAGAGTAGCATTACAAGCTGTTATTAGGGTAATAGTATTGACCTTTATTGAAATTCCTGTTCCTTCATATGAGGTTGGGTTATTGCCCTGCATCTTTCCACCGTGCCCTGCGGTACTCTGAGAGCATTCGGTGCAGGCCAGATCTAGCACTAATTAATTGCCTCAGCTTTGGTCTGTCTAGAGACGTTTTCATCTCTCCTATGCTTCCAAAGGAGAGCAGCTCTGTCAGCTGTAAGAGTCTCAGTTGGCAGTATTCTTTTCAGACTCTAAAACACCCAACTCATCTTTTTTTTTTTTTTTCACTTTCAAAGTTTCTGACGGGAAGCCTCATCTTACTGAAGATCTCTTGAGCAACGACTTTTCACATGCTGATTTTAAGATTTTTCTGTCTTCATCTTTCAAGAGTTCGGTTTAAGGGGCTGGAGAGATGGCACGGTGGTGGACAGCCTGGTTCGCCTTGCAGAGGCCTGGGTTCAGTTCCCAGCATCTCCATGCTGGCTCACAGCCATGCATAACTTCAGCTCCAAGGCATTTGATGCTTTCTTCCCACCTCTTTGCATTTCTGTGGGCAGCATTGTTTTGGCTGATTTTTCTCTCCTCTTCCATTTCCTCTGCTTTTGAAATTTATTTTATTTTATATTGCATTTCTCTTTTTAATTTTAATGAGAGTAATGAGAGCAAACACCATGGGTCAGGTGATCACATTTAACTGAGTGCTCACCAAATGGCCACATCTTATCCAGCCCAGTGACTGGATTAACGTTTAAGGGCTTTGGAGGCGTTCCCACTTTCTTTCTGTTATGGCAATGAACCACCATCGAAGTACGAACTTTTGTTTAACTCTTTTTTTGGGATAAATCCCAGAGGGGACCATAATGCCAGCATCTTTAACATCTTGTGGCCCTTTCTTCCCTTGCATTTCTTGCTAGTGTAGCCCTCTCCATAGGCTGTGTTCATGCAGATTGTAATGTCCAGTTGGCAACACAGGTCTCGTTGTCCTTAGGTGTCATCTAGAATGAGGATAGGAAAAAGCAAGGCGTGGCTGCTATGGACACAAAGCTCCTGTCTGGAGAAGGCCCATGGTTTGCAGGAAATGGGAGGTTTGTGGGTAACAGTACCACCATGACTGCAGAAAGCAAGAGACAGGTTGTGTAGACAGGGAGGGGCTGAGAGTGACATTTAATCACTGGACATTAACAGGGGACATCTGTCACTGCCTTTCAGTAAGAAAGCTATGCCTGCAGCCCTGGGATGACAATATGTTCCAGGCTTCATAATCGCTCAGGGAAAAAAAAAAAAACCACTCCTGCAGAGGGCTCTTTCAGCGTTTGCTGCAAATCCTTCCAGTTTATTACAGAAATCCCGGGCAAATCCTTCAGTGAGTGGACTTTCTATTAACACAAAGCTGCTAAGTGAAAAACAAAATGAACAGCAGAAAACTTAAGCCAGATTCTAAATCGGCCCCAGGACCACCAGCCAGGAGAGACTTGCTTCAGAGCTCTGGTGCTCTTGATGAGTGTGACACAGGAGACTGTGGAGATGGCCAGGTGGCTAAGAGTATATGCTGCTCTTTCGGGACACCTGGGTTCAGTTCCCAGCACTTCATAAGGCAGCTCACAGGTGCCTGCGACTCCAGATGCAGCAAATATTCTCTTCCGGTCTCCACAGGCATCATACACACATTCATACATAGATCGATAAAAGTAAATCATTTTTAAAAGTGAACAAAGGAAGGCCTGGCAAAGCTCTAGTCCTGGCCAAATGGCCCTGGGTGCCCTTGTCCTTCCTGCTCTTCTCTGTATCTAGCTCCTGCATGTTTTCTCGGAAAGGAGACTTTAGTGGGATGCCCATCCTTCAGTAGCATCTGGAAGGCATCAGAAGGGGGTTGCTCCAGAGCTTAGTCTCCCCCTGAGCATTTGAAGGTCCATAGGCCATGAGGAAATTCTGCAGACATGGTTTTTATTTATGTAGTGTGCAATATGTCTCTCTGTGGATATGCTGTATGTATGCAGGTACCTATGGAAGCCGGAGGAAGCTGTCAGATTCCTTGAAGTTGTAATTACAGGTTGTTGTGACTGTCCAATTTGAGTGCTGGAAACTGAACTCAGGATCCTTTGGAAGGACAGGACGTGCTCTTAACTACTGAGCCATCTCTCAGCCCTCCAGAAGGAAAATCTAAGCGCATTTCCTTTGTGTAGCTATGACCAAGCTACTTGGGAGAACAAGCAGCTGAACAAGCCGAGGAGAGCATGCGTAGTAGGTGTAAGTTTCCAGTTTATCTATTGTTCTGTTCTTTTTTTTTTTGGTGTTTTAGGGACAGGACCCTGAGTGAGTTAGGCACACATTCTTCCCCTTTAGCTGAATCCCCTGCCCTCCGCCTCACACATTCATAAGCAACCATTTTTTCCTGAAGAGAGAAAGGCTGTTGCTGACTTCTGTGGGAAGAATATTGGAAATGTATAGAACAGATTTAGAATGAGGTAGGGGCTCTGGGAGTGGAGGTCAGTTCTGGAGCATTGCTTAGCATGTCTGAGGCTTTTGGTCCAATATTCTAGCACTACTACTGCTACTAATGATAAAAATAAAATTATCTGGAGTGCTGTACAATTGTAGTGACTTTTTTGGCTCTGTCACACTGGGGCAGGAGTGGCGGGATGTGCCACAGTTGGTGCTCTTAGCAGAAGCCATTAGCATCACAGTGTGAGCCAGGATCAGCGTTTCACTCCCACCAGCGGAGCATACGTTGAATCCATGTGCAGGATTAATATCTTCCTACGGTATAGTGTAGGGACCAATTCTCTGAGGAAAACGGCTTCATTTAGCAGGATTAGCTCTCTCGCTTATCTGTGGAGAGGCTGAGATAAATGCGCCATATACGTCACTGGCCGGTCAGTCCTTGTATGTATGCGTTCATGGGTATCTGCCTCCCTGTTCATCCAGCAGGATGAACCAAGCATTGCAAAATGACACATAAAACCAGGAATAGATTGGATAGGCTTTGTTCTTAACTGCCAGGAGCATTTCTAAAATGCATATTTTTAAATTTTGCTTCATTTTCCATGGTTTCATTCCTTAAACAGTTCAGTATCTCCAGCAGGTCTTAGATACGTGTTAGAGAAGGTCCATCTAAGTCATATAGGTTCACACGAACACACGTGTACACAAAGACACAGCTATTTAAGTGAAGTTGTCTGAGAGAAGCTATGTCCAGGCCCATTTACTTCATTAATATCAGATCTTAATAGCTCACACATGAAAAATGAAAAGAAAGAGTTCAGGAGACCAACAGCTGTCAGGTTAGCAGTGCACAGCATTTACCTGCACACGTGGACCTGACTCTAACCGTCTATGTCAAGGAGTAGGTCCCCCTAGCTCTTTTTATTTTATTTTTTTTTATTTTTCGAGACAGGGTTTCTCTGTAGCTTTTGGTTCCTGTCCTGGAACTAGCTCTTGTAGACCAGGCTGGCCTCGAACTCACAGAGATCCGCCTGCCTCTGCCTCCCGAGTGCTGGGATTAAAGGCGTGCGCCACCACCGCCCGGCTCCCCCTAGCTCTTTTATTTCAGTCTCTCCAGACTTTTCCTTATTCCTGTTGCAGCCTACTTTCGGGAGCCCTTCCTCCCACCCCACCTCTATCCCCCTGGGGACTCTGCCTCCTAGTGCAGACCCAGGGTCCCCTTAGCTCTTTCCCACTGAGCTTACAGAGTAAGCAGTGCCTGCACCTCCTCCAGCCACCAGTAGGGGGTGAGCAAGAATTTGTAGGGCGCAGCAGAGACTATATATTTTCCCCGCCATCAGAGCAGGAAACCAAGTGATGTTTTTCTTTAGTCCCTGTCTCTCCCACATCCCCTGCCCCATTCCCTTTCCCGGAACCTTCTCGGGCACATGCTGAGGTGACAGAGTGAACACCAGCAACTTCCAGGCCCCTCAGAGGAAATGTTTGATTTTAGGCCTGATAAGACACTTATGGAGGCGCAGCAGATAGTTCATAGAGCCAGTGCTCCCCTATCTCCCTGTCTCCAGAGTCCGAGCCCCATTTCCATGGCGTCCTCTGGGTGCTCTCCTAGCCTAGGACACACAAGCAATGCAATGTCACTCACAGGTCAAAAGGCTCTCAGGCCAGCAGCACATGTGGGAAAGACAGAGAGAAGTCTCTTTTGGCCCCTCACCTGTTCTTCAGTCTCTCAAGCCTTAGTCAGTGTCCACCAGCCCCAATACTCCAAAACTCTCTAGTCTCCCAACACATCTTGGCATCCCATCCTGCCTCTCAGGAGAAAGCCAGGACAGAGATGATCAGGACAGGACTGGCCCAGTCAGGCTGCTTTAGCCTCTCCACGTGGACTAGCCCCAGAGCCTCACCCACCCTTCCTTCTGTTCCAGGCATTTACTGTGCTCTGTTTGTCATGCTGAAGATGGGTCTGACATCTGCATGGTTCTGAACGAACCCATCAGCTTCCTCCAGCACAATTTTGTCACATCCTAGGACAAACAGGATCCCCCGAAGAGACGAGCAGATACAATGCACTCAGTGCTTGCAGTACACAGCATGACTTCAATCAAATGCTTCCTCACTCCAGAGGCAAGGGTGGCTGGGCATGGAGTGTGCTCTACGGTGAAGAAGAATCAGAATACTCAGAGATAGAGTGGGAGGGAGAAGGGTCTCAACACAGCTTCTGCAGGCCTGGCTGTATCCCATTGTTCCACGTGTCACATTGGCCGTCCCATCCCACGGGCTAATTCCCTTCTGCTTCCATTAGTTCCGGTTGGCCCTGACACTTCCAGACAGAGACTCCTTGACAAGTTGTGTGTATGAAATTATTTGTTTTGAAAAAAAAATTATTTGTTTTGCTCCTTTTTGGTTGTTTTTGTTTTTGAGACAAGGTCTCATGCAACACAGGCTTGTTTCAAACGCTGTAGACAAGAATGACGGTGGGCTCCTGATCCCTTTGTCTGCATCCCCAGATCGCTGAGATTACAGTGTGCTACCATGCCTAATTTACACGGTGCTGGACATAGAACCCGGGATCTCATGCATGCAAGACAAGTTCTGTGTAAACCATTCCCAGCGCCTTGTTTTCCATTTTTTAAGGTAATTGTGAATGGATTAAACAGAAACGCCCCTAGAAACGCTGGATAAGTATGCTTTTTTAAAGTCACCATTTGTCTTGCGACATCTAAAGGGAATTTCCAGGACCCAGAATGAAGGTGAAAACCAGGGTGGTGAGAGGAACTGAGAGCGGGCTCTTCTTTTTGTTCCTTGCCAGCTTTGGGAACTACATTTTGTCCTTTTATTTTAAGAATGTGAACAGAAAGTACAGAGAGTTCCCATATACACAGTGAGACCTCCTGTCATTAAAATCTTTCATGATTTTTGTATTGATCAAGACCACACTGTGGGGAGGTTGTTGAATTATGGAGCCTGAGACTGGACAGCCGCACTAGGTCACTTAGTTGTTGCTTCCCCACGACACACAACAGTTTCACTACACGGGAAGAGCCTCCAAATGTTGCCTGTTTATCTTTGCCCCCTACGGATCCCTTGGCAACTGTAGCTTTGCCTCTTCTGGAATGTCAAATGTGAAATCACACAGTATGTAGCTTTCTCGGATTGGTTTCCTTTACTGAGTAATGGCATTCAAGATTTCCCCCTGTCTTTTCATTTTCATTTTCTTTTTTTTTTTTTCAGGGTCTCTCTATGTAGCTCTGGCTGTCCTAGAATTTATGTATGTAAATCAGATGGTCTTGATTTGTTGTTTGTTTGTTTTTGTTTTTGAGACAGGGTTTCTCTGTGTAGCCCTGCTTGGAACTCATTTCGTAGACCAGAATAGTCTTGAATTCAAATCGATCAACCTGGCTGTGCCTCCCAAGTGCTGAGATTGAAGGCATGGCCCACTATGCCTTCCCCCCCAAATATAGATTTATTTATTTATTTATTAATTATGTATGCAGTGTTCTGCCTACATTCACCCTTACAGACCAGAAGAGGGCACCAGAACTCATTACGGATGGTTGTGAGTGACCATGTGGTTGCTGAGAATTAAACTCAGATCCTTTGGAAGAGCAGCCAGTGCTCTTAATCTCTGAGCCATCTCTTCAGCCCCATTTATTTTTTATTTTTTGGTTTTTCAAGATAGAGTTTCTCTGTAGCTTTGGAGTTTGTCCTGGAACTAGCTCTTATAGATCAGGCTGATCTCGAACTCACAGAGATCCATCTGCCTCTGCCTCCTAAGTGCTGGGATTAAAGTGTGAACCACCACTGTCCAGCTTTGCCTGGCTCTTTTCATTGTTTTGATAATAGAACAATATTTCACTGCCTATTTGTAATATAGTTTGTATATTTCTCAATGGATGGACCAGGTTGATTGCTTCCAACACTGGATTTTTATATAAAAAACACCCTGCTATGAATATTCATATTGTGAGAGCATGCTCACCAATGCAAGTGAGTAAATACCAAAAAATACGATTGCCACATCATATGATAAGATCATGTGTAGTTTTGAAATAAATGGACAAACTGCCTTTAAATGTTCTTTGTATATATCAGATGCAAGTTTTTAAACAGATCTGTGTTTTGTAAATATTGCCTCCAAGTTTGTAGCTTGACCTCTCATTGTGTTATTCATAGACTGCATAGCCTATACAGATTTTCCAAACACTTTTAATGCTAATTTACCCACACTTCTGATTTTGCTCTACCCTCAAATTCCCCAATTATTCCCTTTCTCCTTCTCCAATCTGCTTCTACTATGCCCCTTTCCTTATCCACCCCACTGTGGACCCCTTTGGTTTCTTGGCTTCTTCAGGTACTCCAGTTTAAATACACAAATCTAAAAGATTAAAAACTTCAGTTTACAGATGAGAGAAAACACGTGACATTTGTCTTTCTGGGTCTGAACTACCTCACTAAGTATGTTTGTTCCATCCATTTACCTGCAAATTTTACAATCTCTTTTTTTCTTTACAGATGAATAGCATTCTATTATGTATATGCCTCATGGTTTCATTATCATAGTTGTTGTGAATAGCCGTGAACATAGATGAGCAAGGATCTCTGCAAATATAGAATCCTTTGGATGTATATGCCCAGGAGGGGTATAGCTGGTCCTTTGTATGGTTTCTATTCTTTTCAATTTGCTGAACCATGTCTTACAATCCAGAATACGGCCTATCTTGGAACTGTCCCATGTAATCTTCTCTCTGTGTTTATGTGTGTGCATTCTTGTTGTTTTTCAGGCATTATCCACTTCAAAGAATATTATTTGAGACAAGATCATTCACTGGCTTGGACTTCACCAAGCAGGCTAGGCTGGCTACATTAAGCTCCAGGGACCTGCTTGCTTCTACTTTCCCAGTGCTGGAATTACAAACATGTTCCTCTGTTCCTGGCTTTTTACATGGGTACCTAGGATTTGAATTCAGGTCCTCCTGTTTGTGTGGTAGTCACTTTACCAACTGACACCCCCAAATCTCCAAATCTGTTATGTTTTTTTAAAGATTTATTTTTAAAAATCCTCCCCCACCCTAGGTGTGTGTGGGGGGGTTGGGGTTTGTGCACATAAATGCTGGAGCTGAAGAGGTCAAAGGCACTGGACACCCTGGTGCTGGAGTCATAGGAGATTGTGATCCACGTGACATGGGGGTTGGGAACCAAACTGTAACTGTAACTGTTCCTAGTAGGAACAGCCCTACTAGGACCTTGGGGACAGTCCTACCAGGACCCTGCAGAGACAGAGTAGAGCGCACTGCACATGTCTGTGGTAGAACAGAGTGTGTACCATCCATTTCTGTTGTCCTGTGAACCAGGGCTTTTCAGAACGTAGACTAATTCTTTGCACGTGTGGCTAGCTAGTAAGGTAGACTCAGAGCCAAGAGAATCCCCTGGAAAAGATAAGAAGCTAAGGCATGGGACTGGGAGACTAAGGAGGGTGGGCAAACCAACCACAGAAAGGGACAGGAACAGGAAAAGTAGCTCTTCTACAACTTTTTTGTTTGGTTGGTTTTGTTTTTGAGACAGATTTCTACTCTGTAGCCCAGGTGGCCTCCGGGTCTCCAGCGAGTTGTGATTTTCCCGGCTCAGCATCCCATATGCTGGAATCACAGGCAGGAGCCAACACACTGGGCTCTAACAGCATCTAAGAAGGGGCAGAGGAGGAACTACGATCGCATCTCATGCTCTATCCCACTCCTGTTACATCTGAAGATTTTGTACAGCTAGCCAGGCCAGCAGCAGTTCTGAAAAGATGGAGAGTAGTGTCTGTGGACCAGCCCCAATCAAACAAGGCCTAGTCTGGTTCCGTGAAAGGCTGCAACACATCTAAACTGGGCAAACAGGAGAAGCGATGGACGGGCACATTTGTGGCTGGCATCAGAGAGGGTCTGGAAACATTCCCTGAAAATAGTGGGAGGAAAAACTTTGATTAGTTAAATTCTAAATAATCCTGGCTGGTGAAGGCAGATCTGGACTCCTTAACGGATTTAGGGGTTCCAAAGAGGGTGGCAGGGGAAGCAGACAGTGGCCCTAGATGTGCGCATGGTGAGAGGAGGCCACACCAGGCTGCCAAAGCATCAAGATGAGGTGCAGACCTCCTGCCCATGTCTTTATCTGCTTGGAGATAGGGTGGACATACAGAGTGGGTAGACAGAGCCGCCTCCTGTGCCCGGTCCCTTAAGTTACTAGAAGTGATTTCCTCCACTTTGAAGGTCATTTGGGTAAAGCACTTCCTCCTCTCTTGCTCCTGAGTCTCCATCCTATGTCACCAGCTATTGGACGGCTGCAGCCATGGGGGTGTAGTGACACAGGTTCCTAGGCAGGAAGGCAACCATGAAAACCAAATTCTTTTCTTATTTTGTGTGTTGGAGGGGGTCATGTGAAAGGCAGAGGACAGTTTGAGAGAGTGGCTTCTCTCCCTCCACTACTGTGATTCTGGACTCCTTGGGTAGTCTGGCATGGGGTCAAACACCTTTATCCTCTGAGCCATCTCCAAGGCCCCATGAAAGGATTCCTTGTTATCACTTTCCCTTGCCAGTAAAGTGCCCAGAGATCCAGCTCTCCTACCAGAGTCCCTGCCAATTGGGAAACAGGCAGCATTGGGGTGCCCCTGTCCAGGAATAACGGGACCCTTAAGCCTTCCTCAGTCGGGCTCTGCCTCACTTTCCCCATTTCTCTTCCCATGTTCCATGAGACCATTTGATTTATATGAGTAACCTCTCATCTGCAAAGTGGGTTCATTAGGTAAGATCTTTCTCCGGGGTTTAGAATCAGATGTGCACTGGGCTGTTCCGGGTGGCTGAGGCCAGACATTCCTCCCGTCCCCAAACTTTTGGGTTCTTTGTATCTCTGGCATCCACTCGGTGTGGGGAGTCTGTCATCTTGGCAGCCAGAGATCTGAACCTTAGCTATAGACCCGAGGAAAGGTCGCTGGAGCCTCTTCTATTTGCTGGTGATCATTTCTGAATCACCTACCCCAGCTGCAGACCACTGGGTATCTTAACTGCAAGCACCAATCCGAATTTACAAAGGACCACGCAGGGCTCTGTATCTCTGATGTCTTCCCCTAAATTCAAAGGTGAATTTTGGGTAACATTCCTGGCAGAACTGAAAAGACCCCCACACCCCACACCCCTCCCCGCCTGCGAGCAACTCAGGACAATTATTCTGAAGGAAAGTTACCGGTTTGCTAATCCAGCAGAACAGCTTGGAAGGGAGATTTGGGTCTTCCTTTAATAATGGAAAGTTAATGCGCAGCCTCTTGTTATTGTCTTTCTTAGAGCCCCCTGTTTAATCCTCTGGCTTAGTGGTGGCGCCCCTCACACCGCGAAGACAGCACGGGAGACGTGCTGGGTTGGGCTCTGGCCCGGTTCCTCGGGGAGGGGGAGGAAGCCGCGCCGCGCCCCGCAGGTCTCCAAAAGTTGTGGCTCGCTGTCTTGGTGGCCTCAAACTGTTTGGAAACCAGGAGATTTTGAGAAGCGCCTGACAGCAGGACTCCAAGAGAGGATGGGCGGCTGGGCTGGAGGTTGAGCCAGGAGTGGCTGGCTCACGTGTTTTAATTAGCTCTAATTTCAACAAATATGGAATTCCTACTTGCCAATCAGATTGTCTTTGGATAATCATAAAACCTGACAGCCATTTGTTAGTCTCAGTGAGGAGTCCCAGTAGTTGACCTGTTTACCTCACGCTCGCCACCTGTTTAGGATTGCTGAATCAAATACCGGTACACTAAAACAATATCCATTGCTTACGAGAAATTAACATTTCGCTGGGTAGCGCGTATTTTTGTTAATCTGCCCACGGTTTTAGCCCTCCTATTCCACATCTCCCTCTCCTCCTCTCTCCTCTTTTCGTAGTTGCTGTGAATTTGTGAATTTGTTGCATTCTCTCTCCAGCCCTTGGGGATCTAGCGAGGGAAGGGTTTGGTTGGAGGGAGAGTTGCCGGCCTTGAGTTAGATACAAAATGTCAGTTTCTTTCCTGCAGGGGTTTTCAGGCTGAGCGCTGGAGTTGAACCGGCGGGTCTGAGTGGTTTGGTAGTGAGGGGGATGTGGTTGGGAACCCGCCCAAGGCCTTATAGGGCGGTTGAGCATGCGAGAAGGTTTCAGAAGGCCAGGAGTGTCCAGAAGGGAGCTAGCTCATCAGGATGGATGTGGAACTTGTGGTTTTCATGGAGTGGGCAGGCAACACACTCCTCGTTGCTTGCTCACTTTTCCTTTCCTTCCAGAGCCTGGGGGTGGGGTGGCTAAGGGACTGCTGGAGAGAGAAATGAGGTGACTAGGAGGACCTCAGTTGGGAGGCCAACAGCTCAGGGGAAGGGAGCTGGTGGCGTCTGCACCTCGTTGGTGGGAGCCTGGATGAGTCTGCTCCTTGCTGATTGGTGCCTTCTGGGTCGTCTAGGTCTCAGGGACAGCCTACCCAGCATAAAAGCCTTTGCCTGAGCTAGCCTCTTTTGCACAGGTGACCGGGAGGGACTCAACTCCCCTCGCCTGGCGCCTGGCCTAAAGAGCTGAGAAGCATGACTGGACGGGACGGGCTTTCGGATGGGCTCTCTAAGAGTAGAGCCCTGGCGCCAGGCTGTCCTCGCACCGGCTCTCGCCTTCGAAGCTTCGCCATCAACGACTTGCTGGGTTTGGAAGCGGACTTGCCTACTCCGGCGGCGGGGCTCGAGTTAGGATCCAGCTGTGAAACTGCAGCCGAGCCCGCGGGGTCCGGGCCAGGACTCTGTGGTTCCTGCCCTGCCCGTGGGGCTCTCCCGCTGGGGCTGAGTCTCTTCTGTGGCTTCGGGGCGCAATCCCCCTCCGCGGCCGCTGCTCGTGCGCGCTGTCTGCTCCTCGCCGATCTGAGGCTTCTCCCACCCGCGGGTCCCGAGCCTGCTGTCGCCCAGAGCTCCGTGCGCCCGTCGCCTGCGCTTGGCCGCCAGCAGCGTAGCGAGAGCGTCTCCACATCGGGTAATTTTAGGCAACGTTTTCCGACCCCAATTCAGAAGCACCTGTGTAATGCTTGGTCGCACTTCGAGACACCTTAGATCTCGAGAGATTGGAATCCCAAAGAGAACCCAGTCCTGACAAGGGAATCCGCTGTACCTCCTGACGTTGCTGGTCTCCAAACCCCAGCCTTTCCTCCCAAGCTTTATTCCCGCAGGCAGTGGGGACAGTCACCGTGGGTTCCGATGGATCCTGTGTAATCCAGACCCGCAGGCGCCTTTCTCTCAGCGTTTAGCAGGCGTCTTTGAGAGGCTCGTGGTTAGGAAGACCAGGGTCTGTTTGTCTATTCTTAAGGCAGAATCGACCGAACTGACCCGTAGTTGAAGAGGGCTGGGTGTCCCCGGGAACTCTTGGCCTCTCCGGGTGCTGTTCTAGAAGGGAGTTCCGGGTCTCCAACCATTCTCTCTCTTCCCCTCATTTTTTTTCCATTCATGTTTTGTTCGGAGTTCACCTATTTTTCTCAGGAATAAAAAAGTCTTGGATTGTGGGGCAAGAGAAGGAACCTAAGACATTCTTCCACCGGGCAAGAAATTGGGAGGCTGGAGATGTGACGGGGAGAGGGAGAGAATAATGTGGAAAAATCGACCGCGGACCTAGCAAAACTCCTGCAGAGCAGCGCCCGGCTGGGTAGGCAGAGTGGAGTGTGGTGAGCAAAGAAGGGCCGCTCTCTGGGGCTCTCAGCGGCAAATGGTCCATTGCATACTCCTCGCCTCTCTAGTATGAAAGGAGCCCCTCATTTGTTGTGTCGTTAAGATCCAAAGGCTATCTTCACAGAGTGACTTCTCCAAATATTAATAAAAGGAAAGGTAAAAAAAAATGCAAGGAAAGGTAAAAAATGCAAGTAAATTTTATCCCGAATGGGCATTTCATGCAGAAACAGCATCATGTGACTGGTGGGAAATTCTGTCTCCTTAAAAAAGCAAAAAGACACAGTTGAAGTGTATTTAAATACTAGATTGTCAATCCAATATATGCAAATGTTATCATTTCCGTGTAATCAATATACGACAATTATTCTTTGGGGATATTAAGTTTCCCAGACTGACAAAGTGTTTTATATCTGCCGCAAGTGTTAGTAGCCACTTCTCGTGCATTTCCTCACCCCAGTGACTTCCGGACACTCCACAGCACAGCACAGAATATTACAATCCAAGGATGCCGTTTTGTGGTGATGTCATGGATACAGAAAAAAAACTGATGATCTTTCATTGCTTTTGACTTTACTCATTTAAAAAATATTTGGGGGGCAATTCTACTTTTGAATGATGAGCCTGGTAATAGTTTGGCTTCTAGCTTTCCTTACCCTAAGGGCTTTTGCTGTGTTAAATACGGGCAGAGAACCAAACAGTTGGATGGTATTGTTTCCAAGGAAATCTGCACATCAGTAGAACATGTATGTCATGCATGTAAAAGCTTCCTGGGCACACCAAAGCAGGGTGAACTCTGACAAAGATTCTGATATCCCGAATCTCAGAAATGTCCACATGGACACTGAGGGGAACTGAGAGGCACCTGGAGCAGGGGGGACTGTCAGCTGCCTGCCGACTCAGGTTAGCAAGACAGTAAGTAGCCAAGTAAGCATTGGCTTTCCAGAATGTGAGATTTAGACCCCAACTTCATCACTGCAACTTGACCTTTTGTGACCTGGTGGGGCAGCAATACCAGCTGCCTTTGTTCTTTTATTTTATGTGGAATAATAGAAATAAAGCAGACAGCATCTGGGAGTGGGAATTGCTCTCTTTGCTTGTGCATATCACTAAGTACATTCTTGTTTTGCTTTTTTTAAAAACCAGGCTGCCCTCGAACTCATAGAGACCCACCTGCCTCTGCCTCCCAAGTGCTGTGATTAAAGGCGTGCGCCACCATCTCTTGGCTTACTAAGTACATTCTTAGCACATGATGTTAACCTTGACATTTAAAATATAGCAAAATACATAGCTCAAAATATTCACATTCTCAGAGAGTTCTCTTCTCATATCAATAGATGGGGACAGTCCGTCTGAAGAAAAGAGTGATCTGAAGATGTCCCCTGCCCAGGGCAAGAGGAAGAAGCGGAGGCACAGGTATGGGTCGAGGCTTCTTGGCCTGTCTTTCCTCAGAGGGACACAACTCTACTGTCTTTGAGAACAGCGTCTAAGGATGCATAGAGAGCCCAGCAGTCCTATGGTGGCCAGTGAGAACCACACATCTATTTTCAAAGTTGACATGTAATACTCAGAAGGCTACAGGGAAATCTGTACAGTTCTGGAGACATAATTTGGTAGGTTGGTAAGTGGGTTTTCTCTTTCTGGCGTATTTCATGTGTAATTCTCTCTACAGGACAGTTTTCACTGCCCATCAACTCGAAGAACTGGAGAAGGCATTTGGAGAGGCTCACTACCCGGATGTGTATGCCCGGGAAATGCTGGCTGTGAAAACAGAGCTCCCTGAAGACCGAATACAGGTGTCTAGTGGTGCCCTTTCTCTTCTGAAGACACGATAGAGAACGTGTCATTCCCCCCACACACACACATGAACTAGCCACAGCTACTCAGGACAGCCCTGCACAGTCCTCTTCACTTGAGAGCTGAGAGTGGCTTAGTTAAAGGCACTAAAAGGCTCTCTCTGGCCTTTGCGCTTTTTTTCTTCTATCATTATCTTTGACCTATCCTCAAACATTACACAATGGTGAGCCATCGAGATGGCCTAGTTGGTTAAGGCACCTGCCACCAAAATGACTTCCACCGGAGCTGGATCCCTGGGAGCCACTTGGTAGGAGAACGCTAATTCTTGAACGTTGCTCTCAGACAGCCGTGTGTGCGCTGCATCACACCAGCTTCTACACGCATGCACACAAAATTAATAAAAGTGATGTTTAAGGAAATCAGACAATTGTGTATTGAGCTAGGTAACTGCATGAAGGCACATTAGTAAACATGTTTAGCTCGCCTCTTTAGCTTTTAAAGAAATCACCATATACAGCCTGAGTAGGTGTCACAGTGTATCAACCCTGAAAGTCTAAAGGGACCATTCACTGCCCCTGTAGACTTTCTCAACAGGAAAGTCAGGAAACTTTGTTGTGCGCAGCCCCTTTATAAACACACTGCAGGAAAGGGTTCTTTTCATTCCTTATTTTTGCTTCCTGACGCCTTAGAAAACTCGAGAGGAAGCGACTTCTGCCTTATCCCCACCATACTGAGTCCTTGCGGGTTTGGAGGGCTGTTGCCACGCTGGCTGGCTCGCAGGTCTGGATGGGGAATGGGCCCTTTGTAGACCCAGAGTCCTGGAGTGCACGCGCTCCTCCAGGCATTACTTTTCATAGGGTCTTTCCTTGAGACCCTCCTCTGCCTCTAACCAGGTCTGGTTCCAGAACCGGAGGGCCAAGTGGCGCAAGCGAGAGAAGCGCTGGGGCGGCAGCAGCGTGATGGCTGAGTACGGACTCTATGGGGCCATGGTGCGCCATTGCATCCCGCTGCCAGATTCCCTGCTCAACTCTGCGGATAGCCTGCAGGGCACCTGTGCGCCCTGGCTTCTGGGTAAGCCCGTGGCTGAGAACCGGACCAGGGAGGTGGGCGGGGTCCTCACTGTGGACTTACAGAGCAAAGCAGGAGAGGTCTCAGGTTTAGGCCCAGTCTGAACTCTTAATTTCTCTCTAATTCCTAGCTTGATTTTCATTGGAAGTGTGGAGGCAGAGTGTGGGAAAGTCCTTTTGGGCGATTCCCATTGGCAAATGTAAATAGACA
>NW_004949198.1:313400-324288 GCF_000317375.1 Microtus ochrogaster
TTAGACAGTTTAGAGTGCCAGGGCAATAGGGCCGTGCCGAGCAGGGAGAATCTAGGGCATGCCTTTCTGTTTGCACTGCGGAAATAACAGGCCAGGTCCTGGTCCTGATTTAGCAAATGTGCCCTTTCTGGTGCGCTTACCCCTTCCTGATCTGTTTGGGTTCAGAGTTTGCAGACTTGGGTCCCAAGATAATCACTACCAGAAAATTAATTAGGTGGACCGTAGAGGGGTTTTAGGTGGGGAAAGCTCAGCAAACAGTGTTCTGGCAACGTGCTGTGCTGAGAACCGGAGATACAGCCTAGACTTTGCCTAAGGACCGAAAAGATTAGAGAGAAGCGGGGATGGAGAGCTAAGCCCAGTCCTCCGAAATCACACAAATAGGGCTGCTTGTTGGCACGGGACTTCAGTCACACAAGCCACTGGGTTTAGTGCTGATCTAGGGTCATTTTGTTATCCAAACAAACGTGAAATCACCGTGTCACCCAACAAAGCAGTTTTGCAAGAGTGACAACTGGTGGACAGTTCCAAGCCCTAGTGCTGAGAGTTAACACCCTAGTGGCTCTCCTAGGCCCTATAGGGACACTGACAAAAAAAATTTTAAAGATAGAAGGAACAGTGATAAAAGGAAGGAATGCACTTAATTGCTGAGTTTAAAAATATTTTTTGAGCCTGGTATGGTGACACAAGCTTTTGAGCTGAGTCCCTGGGATGGAGAGGCAGGCGGATCTCTGTGAGTTAGAGGTCAGCCTGGTCTGCATAGCAAGATCCAAAACAGTCAGGACTACACAGACAGATCCTGTCCCAAAACAAATCAAAACTTGTTGTTGTTGCTGTTCCTTTCTGCTTTCCAGGGATGCATAAAAAGTCGACAGGGATGAAGAAACCAGAAAGTGAAGACAAGTTGGCAGGACTCTGGGGCTTTGATCACCTCAAGGAAGGCACTAGTAAGGGTCAGGATGGACTTGAAGGGGGCCCAGGCAACATGAGCCTGAACCCTGAGGACAGCTTGGAAGATGTTGCCATCGACCTGTCCAGCTCTTCCAGGCAGGAGACAAAGAAAATGTCCCCAGGGTCCAGTGCTCAGGGATGTTCCCATGCCCCAGGGGAGCAGGTGCTCCAGCCCCCAAAGTTGGGAGCCTCATGAGGCCAACAGATTGCTCCCTTCCCCACAAAACTGGATATATGCATATTTCTCACCAGCGATTTTTTAGGAGACAAAACTGGTCTAAGACAAACACCTTCAGTTTGATTTTCTTCCTGAAACACCTGGATGAAAGGCAGCATTATGTTGGATAAATGATAATCTAGGGAACGGTCCATGGAATTCTAGAATGGAGGACACTTTTTATAACCTCTCGAACCAGTCAATTTGGTCTAAAATTTTGTTTCTCCGTTGTAGAGTTTGAGCAGGAAAGATTTGAAATTCAAAGGTAGTTTTAGGGATGGAGGGAGACGTGGCTTAGTTGACAGCACACACACAGGCCTGAAGCCAATCCCCAGCGCCACATAAACCAGATGTGGGTGGCGCACACCTGTAAACCCAGCACTCAAGCACTCAGGAGGTGGACACAAGAAATCAGATGTTCAAGAGCGTCTCGGTTTGAGGTCCACCTGGACTCTGTAAGACCCGAGAGAGAGAGAGAGAGAGAGAGAGAGAGAGAGAGAGAGAGAGAGAGACTATTACTACCTACATTATTTGAGATACTGTTCAATCATTAAGAGCACTGGTCTTACCTCTTCACTCTAAGTTAGAATATTTGGATTTGGTTTGGTTTTGTTGAGACAGGCAGGGTCTTGCTGTGCAGCCCAGGCTAGCTTCAATTTCATGATTTCCTGCCTCAGCCTCTCCAGTGCTGGGATTACAAGTGTGAATACAATTGTTTTACAAACCAGAAGTTTCTAAACAGATAGTGAATGAATGAATGAATGAATGAATGCTGTATCACTTTTCCTGTAACCGGCTCTTAGACATTCTTGTTCTCACAGTAATTTTGTGTTCTGAGTATCACGTGATAGCCCTTGGATATTTGATGCATAAACAGCAAAGAAAACCATACCCCTCCCCTCCTCTGAGATCATCTGGAGCCATGTTTAGGCAACTGTTAAATATCTGAGGACTGTCTGAAGGTCAGACCTGATTTCTTGGTCCTTTTGAATTTATGTTTGGAAGCACTTTAGTGAGTTGAATTTATGAATGTTTTCTTTCCTGTATTTCCTTTGTCGTTTATTTATTATTTAAAAATAAATTCATGATGTGTCTGACTCAAGACTATTTGCTGGTCCCTTGATGGGCTCTCCCTCCTGTCCCTTTTAGCCTGGGAGCATGCACAACGGGTTGTCTTTCAGGCTCCTGTGTAGGGGACTGTGTGCCAGCGGCAGCCCTGGCTGGGTTACCTTTTGGAGTTCATTATCTGAAAAAGGGTTGGCTGTTTGGGGTGGCTTCCTCTGCAGCAAATTATCACACACACACACACACACACACACACACACACACACACACACGCACACACACAACCATCTCTTCAGTCTCTTTCTTTGAGCTATTTTAATCCATGTTTGTTTGTTTGTTTGTTTGTTTATTATGTATACAATATTCTGTCTGTGTGTATGCCTGCTGGCCAGAAGAGGGCACCAGACCTCATTACAGATGGTTGTGAGCCACCATGTGGTTATTGGGAATTGAACTCAGGACCTTTGGAAGAGCAGGCAGTGCTCTTACCCTCTGAGCCATCTCTCCAGCCCTTGCTCACACAGTTTTATCATGCACTGTCCTCAGATTCTTGCTCCCATCTAATTTATCAAAAGTTGCTTTTGAGGAAGGAATCCAGTAACAGTTGCATATTCCCTCAAAACTGAAGCATTCTCTCCTAGAGAAGGAAGGAGGCCTTGCTTCTTGTCTAGGGATTCCCCCTCACCCCAAAATGAGTAGATACCAGAAGCCCAGAAAGTTACAAAATTAACGCAGCTCCTCCGCGGGTTATGAAAACTGTAAATAGTTTCAGGAAAGGAGAGATTGTCCAGGCAGCAGGGTCTGCCTGCGCAACACAGAGGGCAGCTTCTATGAGTCAATGCGCATGCCCAGTGGGCTTTTTGCTTACAGGGCGCTGCCTCTGGGTCCTCCCGTGCCTGTAAGTGATCCCCATAAACTCATTGGTTCACTAAGCTAGACTTGGGTGGAATCATTTTCATGGTTGTTGTCAGTGACCTTTCTGGAATGAACAGAAGCTTGCTCACATGTTCCCAGGAAATGGGAAGCCACCCATGCAACTTGCATGCATCCCACTTGTGAAGTATTAGCAAAATATTAATGCTGCCCGTGGAACCTGTGTGAGATCGTGGTGGAATGCTGCATGAGCAATCCCTTTGAGGGGGAAAAAGACACAAGTAGAAATAAAGATGCTTAAGGAACAGTGAAAATGAAATAAGTAACATTTGACAACTGGTTCCGAATAAACGTATGAACAATGGACAAATTTCTCTGAAATATTGTAAGGAAAAGAAGATAAGTGTGAAAAGGGGAAAACCATATATTTGTATACATACATACACACATACATACATGTATATATGTATAAATATATTTCTTTTCTCCTTGACATGAACTTTTGCTATGTTGCCCAAGCTATTTTGATTTTCATGGATAAAGAGATCCTTTTGCCTCAGCCTCCTCAGTAGCTGTACCACAATTGTGCGATCATCCAGCTAAAACTATGTTAAATGTGTAGGAAAACACTATAGCCCAGTGAGGTATCTGGGAGACTGGGCCAGAGGATCTCAAGTTCTAGGCTAACCTGGGCTACAGAGTGAGATTTTCTTTCCTTCTTTGTTTTTTTTTTTTTGAGACAGGCTCTCACTATGTAGCCCAGTCTGTCCTAGAACTCTCTATGTAGACCAGGCTGGCCTCCAACTCACAGATATCTACCTGCTTCTACCTCCCAAGTGCTGGGATTACAGGCCTGGCCATGAGGTCTTGTTTCAAAAAATAAAATCAAATCACTATTCACAACTAAAATGACTGGTATATATATTCATTAATTTGCTTTAAAAGTCATCAAAAATGGGTCATGGAGATGTCTCAGTGGTTAAGAACACTTGTTGCTCTTGCAGAGAACTTAGGTTTGGATCTCAGCACCCACACAAAAGCTCAGAACCATCTGTGACTCCAGTTGTGGGGTAAGCAATGCCCTCTTCCTGCCTTTGTGGGCACTAGGCATGCACAAAGTGCACAGAAGTATCTGTAGACAACATACACACATAAAATAAATTAATAATAAAATTCAAACACATGAGGCTTTTATTATGGGAAACTCTACAAATGGTGCATTTTCTGAGGAAATACATATTACTAACACTGAATTGACAAAAGTACAAAGTATGTGTGGTAGTTTGAATGTAATTGGCCCCCGTAAGCTCTAGGGGCATTATTAGGCATTATTATGGCATTATTAGGAGGTGTGGCTTTGTTAGAGGAGGTGTGGCCTTGTTGGAGGAAATGTGTCACTGTGGAGGTGGCTTTGAGGTCTCATACATGCTCAAGCCACACTTACTGTCTCAGACTGTTTCCTGTTGCCTGCAAGATGGAGGACTCTTAGCTCCTTCTCCAGCATCATGTCTGCCTGAACACTGCTATGTCCCACCATGATGATAATGGAATAAACCTCTGAATTGTAAGTCAGCCTTAATTAAACATTTTCCTTTGTAAGAGTTGCTGTGGTCATGGTGTCTCTTCACAGCAATAGAACCGTGACTAAGACAGTGTGAAAGATCAGTTAACAGGGACTCCACAAACATCACACTGTGATACGGCTGTGGACGGATGGCAAAGTCACATGGAAATTCTTGAAAGCCAAATAGATTTTACTCTTGTACACAGAAATAAATGTAGGACTTCTAACCCTAACGCCATCCCAGTTCTAGAACCCCCCAAAAGTTAACACATCCACCTCCCAGCTCTATTTTAGCTCCGTAAATGGCAATGTGAAATTTGCAAATAACTCTCAACGTTTGCAACCCAATAGAACGCTAGGCATGTGCTTGGACTGCAGAAGGTCTACTCCAGGCACACAAAGGCATTTAATATTGTTATACATAACCCAGGAATGCAAAGGTATTTTAAAATTATGAAGGAAATTACTTATAGATTTATTTACATCTCAAACTATAAAATAAGGTTATCTTGGTAGACACTGAAAGCATTCTACAGGGAACTGAGGAAATTGCTCAATGGTACAATGTGCCCTGTGCAAGCATGAGGATTGGAGCTCATCCCCAGACTCTGTGTAAAAGCTGGGTAGGCATGGCGGCCCGCCTGTAATCCAGCACCCAGGAGGCAGAAACGGGCTACCCTTCCCATAGGTTGATGATGTATATTATTTTTGTCACAGAGACTAGCTGGCTGACAAGGTCGTCACCTTTGGGAGAGAGAGCCTTTGAATGCCGCTGAAGTTAGCTACTGGAGCTCTGGGGCTCTGTCCTGCCTGCTCTCGCGTTACCTTCGATTTCCCTGTGCGGTTTCCCTAAATAGCTGCAGGGTCTCCGTATTGAGACCGGAGAGCCAGGGACTTCAGTTTTCTTACTTTAGTTCCCACTCGTGTTACTTTGTTGCCTGAATGGAACCACACTTCTGACAAATAGGCAGGCAGGAAGCTGGTCTGGAGAGCAGCGCCTCTCAGTGGCCAAAGCCCTGGGCTACCCAGACCCAAGAAGGTGACGGGAGAAACAGACAGCCTCAAATTTCCATGAATTTTCCTGGGCCCCCATATCTTGCAGGTTCATTTGGAAGAAGCCGCCTTAGGACCCAGTTTGTCGCAGATGGCACACTAGCACCACCTGCTGGCCAGTCCAGTTAACTCCGTGTCCATTCTAAAGTCGCACTTTTGGCACTAGGGAAAATTTCTGACTTTTTTTTTTTTACCAGTCCTCGGAGTCACCCTCAACACCACCAGCCATGTTTTATTTCTGAGCCCTGATCTCCTTTAAGCCTGTTTTCAAAACCCAGGCTTTGAAACGTCCTGGTTTCCACGTGTGGCCTCTCACCCACCCTCCACCCTTTGCAGATTTTGTTCAGTCTTATATTGGCATTTCAGGATTTCTCTTTCACTCCCTTCCTGCAAAGACTTTCTATTTTACCGTTTTTCTTTTTATTTCTAAAATTCAATTAGTTGAATTTACTTTTCATTTTATTTTTATTTTTTTATTTTTTTTTGGTTTTTCGAGACAGGGTTTCTCTGTGGTTTTGTAGCCTGTCCTGGAACTAGCTCTTGTAGACCAGGCTGGTCTCAAACTCACAGAGATCCGCCTGCCTCTGCCTCCCAAGTGCTGGGATTAAAGGCGTGCGCCACCACCGCCCGGCTTACTTTTCATTTTATGCGAATGTTTTTGTCTCTGTGTGTATCTGTGTCAAATGCATGCAGTGTCCCAGAGGCCAGAAGAGGGCAGCAGATCCCCTGAGGCTGGAGTTGCAGCTACATAGGTGCTAGGAACTGAGCAAGGGAACTGGTGCTGCCAACTACCCAGCCACCTCCTTACCACCTATTAGTTACGTTTCTGTCTTACTTAGGGTTGCTATGGGGTGAGGAGACACCATGCTCATTTAATTGGGGCTGGATTACAGTGTCATAGGGTTGGGTCCCGTAGCATCACGGTGGGGAGCGTGGCAGCGTGCAGTCAGACACGGTGCTGGAGGAGGAGCTGAGAGTTCTGCATTTTGACCTCAGGCAGCAAAAGGAGACTGTGTACCACACTGGGCATAATCTGAGCATATGAGACCCCGAAGCCTGCTCCCACAGTGACACACTTCCCCCAACAAGGCCTCACACTTCCTAATAGTGCCGCTTCCTATAGGCCAAGCATGCAAAGACATGAGTCTATGGGAGACATTCCTATTCAAACCACATCAGGTCATATAATGGTTAATATTGTCAGTGTGACAAGACCTTAAATCATCTAGTAGACAGCCCTCTGGGCATGTCTGTGAAGGAGTTTCTAAACTGTTTAACTGGTGTAGGGAGACCCACACTAAAGGTAGGTTGGGTTCCCAGGCTAAATAAAATGTAGAAAGTGAGCCATCCACCACCACTGATCTCTGCTTCCTGACTGCAGTCAGAATGTGACCTGCTACCTGACACTCTTACCATCATGCCTTCCCCGCCATGATGGCCTGTACCCTCAAACTGCAGCCAGAACAGTAACCAGCAGTGGTCATCTCGAGAGCATGGGTGTTTATTATCTATAGTTGCTGTGCTGTGCAGTGTGCAGTGGATCTATTGTTACTGCAGCGTAAACAGTTGTGCATCCTTTCACTAGGCACACCACGCTCTCGTGCTTCCCTCTTCGATACGATTGCTCTTTACACGTGTTAGTGTGTGTGTGTGCACGCACACGTGGACACCATGGAACACATGATATGGAGGTCAGAGGACAACTTTCCAGAGTTGGTTCTCGCCGGGCGGTGGTGGCGCACGCCTTTAATCCCAGCACTCGGGAGGCAGAGGCAGGCGGATCTCTGTGAGTTCGAGACCAGCCTGGTCTACAAGAGCTAGTTCCAGGACAGGCTCCAAAACCACAGAGAAACCCTGTCTCGAAAAACCAAAACCAAAACAAACAAACAAACAAAAACAAACAGAGTTGGTTCTCTCCTTCTTCCATGTGCATCTTGGGACTTGAACTCAGGTCAAACAGGCACCTATATCATTGAGCCATCTCTTCTGGCTCACACCGCCAGTTTTGTGCCAATATTAAAGTAACATTTAATAACGAGCAAAGGGACCAAGTTGCTGGGCGAGGCATTCTGGAAAATCTCTTCGTATCTTTGGTGGGAAGTTCCTATAGGTCCAAAGATTCAGTAACAATTACCAGATAAGTCCAATTTTGCAGAGGAATTACTGTGTGTACATGTTTACGAACATGTACTTGTGCATACATATGTGTGTGTGTACGGGCATGTATGAGCTTGTGCATGTGTATATGTGTGTATGCATGTACCTCTGCTTGCATGTGTATGTGTGTGTTTGTGTGTGCATTGTATATGTATCCTCATTCATTTTATCAGTGAACATGTTGAAGGCTCCTTCACGTGGCTTCTGATTGGAACATTCCTAAGCTTTCTATCACATCTTTAGGAATAATTGTCACTCCAGCTACTTCTGCAGTGGTCCACTTTTGCCCTGACTTCTTGGCCTTCAGAGGATGCTAGTATAGAGTGATCTGGAAGAAATTCTTTGAGGAAAGTGTGCAGCATGTGAGTGTTGTGGGATAGTTGGTTGCACCGTGTCACCTTAAGACTGTGTTAATAAGGTTAACCTTGAATCAGGGGGCAGAGCTAGTGACTGGCTGACTGGAATTAGTCATAGAGAAGCCAGGAATATGGATAGAGAAGACACACAGGAAGGAGTAGGGAGGAACTAGAGATTTCATGGTCTTTTCAATCTGGAAAGTGTGGCGAGAGGTCAACTGGTTACCCCTCTGCTGCCTCTTTGATCTATCACATTTTCACCCCGATATTGGACTCCCAAGTCTTTACAAAAACAACACACCAGCCGACTGGCGAATCCTGTGGTGAGCGCTCTGGAGATGTCATGGCGCACAGCGGGCGCGAAGGCTCTGGTGGCACCCAGCTCCAGTTAAGCAGAGAGGTAAGAAGCTGCAGAACAGGGCTTTGCTTGGTGCTCCCTCGTTCCCAGACCACACATCTGTTTGCCATTCTTTTTCTCGAGTCACCTCCTAAGTCACAAGCCACCCATCTTAAAGCAGTCTCGGAAAAAGACGGGGTGAGATTGGGAAGAGGACTTCGGTAAAACAGAAGCTGGTTTGTAAGCCTGGCCATGACAGAGGGATCGTAGAGCCTGCTGGGACTATCAGGCCTAACTTCCTACCTGCATGTTGGCTAATTCGAACTAATTCAGTTTTGTCAGCCAAGTTTGAACCCACCGAGCCAGCCAATTCTGGAAGGATAGTTGATACTGTCATTGTCTGGCTTCAGCGGCCAGTTTTGGGATCATGCACACATGCTATGAAATGTTGTGAGGGTCATTTTGCAGATCTCTTCTTGAGTTTCTGTCACCTTCTGCTCATTGGTCTCGAGTAGGGTGCTTGTCAGAGGCTCTGGCCTCCACAGTAAGCATTCACTGTGCCTTGCTTCCAAGCCTCTCTCCTCTTAGGTTTTCTCTTACAGAGCGGATATTTAACTTTGTTTAGTATACGCTCTCCGTCTATCTTAGCTACTGTTCCATTGCTGTGAAGAGGCACCATGACCAAGCCAATTTATAAAAGGGAAACTTGAACTGGGGCTTGCTCACAGCTTCCGAAGGTTAGTCCATGATCATCATGGTGGGCAGCTTGGTAGCAGGCAGGCGTGGTCCTTGGAGCAGTACCTGAGCGCTTGCATCCTAATTCACAGGCAGACAGGAGACTGAGAGTAGAGGTGTGTGTGTGGGGGGGACTTTTGAAACCTCAAAGCCCATCTCCAGAGACACACTTTCTCCGACAAGGCCACACTTCCCAGTCCTTCCAAAGCAGTCGACTAACTTGGTGTCACGCATTCATGTGAGTCTCTAATGGCTCCTCTCATTCAAACTACCGCGCCATCTTTATGCTAACACCTCTTTTCTTCTTCTCCTTCTCCTTCTTCTTTTTTATTTGGTTGTTCTAGATAGGGTTGTAGGGCCCACAGGCTACCCCTCCTCCCGGGGTTCATCTGGAGAACAGTTTCTGCCCGAATGTCTTGTGAAGTTTCCGGCTAAACATCCCGTTTGTTCTTGGGTTCCCTCTGCCCTCACTGGTGGTTAGCTTAGAAGTTTTGTTTACTCTTGAGCCTGGTAATTCCCACCTGCCTGGGGGGGGGGATTTCCATTGTGCAGCAGCTAGGTATATAAGTTTTTTTTTCCTAAGTTTGAATAAATGGCATTCAACATTCTCCTCTCACGAATGGCCCACGTCTCTTGTGTGTTACTTTAATCTCCAGCCACTTGCCCTGCTCGCGCACAGCATAGTAGCATGAACTGTACGGTAGAGAGTAACACAGGCATTACAAGGCTTTCTCTGTGTAGCCCTGACTATCCTGGAACTTGCTCTGTAGACCTGGCTGGCCTCAAAGTCAGAGATCTGCCTGGCTCTGCCTCTTGAGTACTGGGATTAAAGATGTGCACCACCATTGTCCAACCCCACTAACTTTTCGTAATAGGCCTTAAATTAGTTATAAAGTATACAGTTAGGACTTAAAAAAAACTATTAGAAGCTGGGCGGTGGTGGTGCACGCCTTTAATCCCAGCACTCGGGAGGCAGAAGCAGGCGGATCTCTGTGAGTTAGAGACCAGCCTGGTCTACAAGAGCTAGTTCCAGAGAAACCCTGTCTCGAAAAACAAAAAAAAAAAAAAAGAAAAGAGAAAAAAAACTATTATAAATAACTCCACCTTGAAAAGGGAACCTAGTCCAGTCATGTAAATTATAAGTGTTGACATTTAAACATTTGTTTTTCTCAACTTGTGTGTGTGTGCGCGCGTGTGTGTGCACATGCATACTCTACTTTCCTGCCTTTCTTTGTTTCTTTTACATTAATCTCTTCCTCTTTCCGCTCTACAGCCTCCTTCATTCCCATCTCTGCTAGATTAGAATTCATTCATTCCATATTAGATGTGGCTGATCTCACAGAACTATAAAGTGTAGATCGGAACTCCCCAAATTGTAAAAGGGTTCTAGGAAGCTCGCTCTGACCTGTCACCTTCTATGCTTGGGTTGCCCAGGGTTTTGCTGTGTTTTGGTTTACTTAGCCCGGTGGCTATGACAGGTGTTTCCTGTCGCTAATGTTGGTTTATGTTCATCCACTAGTGAAGCAATGCCCTGGCTCATCACACCCTCATATTTCAGGCCCTCCTTCCTTTTGTTTCTTCTT
>NW_004949198.1:324388-331155 GCF_000317375.1 Microtus ochrogaster
GCACATGCATACTCTACTTTCCTGCCTTTCTTTGTTTCTTTTACATTAATCTCTTCCTCTTTCCGCTCTACAGCCTCCTTCATTCCCATCTCTGCTAGATTAGAATTCATTCATTCCATATTAGATGTGGCTGATCTCACAGAACTATAAAGTGTAGATCGGAACTCCCCAAATTGTAAAAGGGTTCTAGGAAGCTCGCTCTGACCTGTCACCTTCTATGCTTGGGTTGCCCAGGGTTTTGCTGTGTTTTGGTTTACTTAGCCCGGTGGCTATGACAGGTGTTTCCTGTCGCTAATGTTGGTTTATGTTCATCCACTAGTGAAGCAATGCCCTCGCTCATCACACCCTCATATTTCAGGCCCTCCTTCCTTTTGTTTCTTCTTGTTCTTGTTCTCCCTTCTCCCCTTCCTCTTCCTCCTTCTCCTCCTCCTTTTCCTCCTCCCCTTTCTTCTTATTCTCCGAAGACAGGGTTTCTCTGTGCAGTGCTGGCCATCAGGGAACTTGCTCTGTAGACCAGGCTGACTTTGAACTCAGAGATCCAGCTGTTTCTGCCTTCCAGGTTCTGGGATTAAAGGTGTATGCCACTACCACCCGGCATATTTTTCTTATTTTTGAAGTAATTCATTGTTAGGGTCTAGACTGGGAAACTCCATTAATTTTTATTTGGCTGGAAATGTGCCTCATAGATATTCTGGAGAAATGAAATTATTCTGTATATAAGATACGGTTATACTTCTAAGGTTGACAGCCAGTTCCCATTTCTGGGTTGGAAGTCTGTCTTCTCTGAGTTTATGTCTACACCCTCATCAGATACTTTGACCAGGCTGTGTGTAGGCTATGGTTCCCGTTGTGTTTAACTTGCTTGCACTCTACGTATGCCCATGATTTCTGAAGTCTTTTGTTGATAGCAGAAATTTTGTAGTTTTTAACTCAGCCTCTCTGTGTTCTCTCTTTTGGAAACTCTAAATGTGTGTGTGTGTGTGTCTGTGTGTGTGCACGCACATGCGTGGGCATGTGTGTGCACGTGTATGTCCCACATTCTGCGTCTTGTGTCCTCTTTCTCAAAGTTTCTATCATTTTGACTCTGCTGTTTTTTGACTTTGATGGGGAAATTTATTTTGCTCATAGTTACTACTAGGCTAGAGCTAGGATGTGTTTCTTAATCCTGTTTTGTATTTTCTAACTTACTATCCTTATTTCTTCTCGGTCCCATTACACCTACTCTTTTGTGTTGTTGTTGCTGTTTTGAGGCCAGGACTGATACGTGACTGATACGTAGATCAGGCTGATTTCAAACTCACAGAGATCCACCTGCTTCTGCCTCCCAAGTGCTGGGAGTAAAAGCGTGTGACACCATATCTGGCCACTCTTGGGTTTCTTGTTTGGTGTTTGAGACAGAGTCTTGCGGTGAAGCATAGGCTGGGCTTCAACCCCTGGGCTCAAGGGACCCTTTGACCTCAGCCCCCTGCACAGTGGGCTCTGACTAGTCGTTGTTATTGCTTACAAACTGTTGCTGCTATCCTTTCACTGGCCGCTCGGAAGTTGTCAACTGGTTTCAGTTTTCTAGGAGTTACGCAATATATTTTGACCTACAAACCTGTTCCTCCCACCATCTAGAGCTGCAAGGGAGTCACACCATGCCTTCATCCGGTAATTTGGCATGCTTCTTCTCCCAGACTTTCAGCTAAAAGCCTGAAGGTTTTCCCCCAAGCCCTCTGCTGCTCTTCACCTCTGTCCTTTTGTAACCACTTCTCCATGTAGCTTCTCCATGCATCTCGAGATGCACTTTTTTTCTTTCTTTCCACCAAATATATCTGTCACCCACTGGGGATTTCTCCCCAGTTTCTTTTCAACCTCAGAGTCCATATGTCCCAATTTATCATGTTTTAAACTAAATCCAATTATTCATGCATAAAACGAACTATTTATTAACCAGATAAACTTCAGATACTCACTCGACTGTATTAACTATGTGTCTTGAGCATTCGAGAAGCGATCCCTCATCTGCTACCCACAGTCACAATTCTTGAGGTCAGAACTGTCAAGCTGCCTTCTCTCGGGCAGCTTAATACCTTGAGTATTAAGGTAGTTCTCCAGGACTCCTTTTGATGGTGGCATCCTTTAAGGAATGCCTTATGTTCTGGTGGATTTGTCTAGCGGACACAGCTAGTTTTGAAGGCAAGGGTGGACGTCTACCACCTGGGGGCAGTGTTGGTCATTTTTACAATTCCTTGGTGGCTGGAAATGTCAACTTGTTTAGCTCCTGATAGGCAAACATACATCCTTTAGGGATTTCCAGCTGAGGTCGTTAGGGTTCGGCCATGTTTAATCTCTTGCTGGGACTGCCCAGAAAACCGGCAGGCATTTCCTGGCTCATCCATGTTTGTGGTCTGTCTTCAAGTCATGCCCACACTATATGAATCTTCCTACTTGGGTTTTGGCTGAAAGACTAGGAGGTCCAAAGGTTCTGAGGCTGCAAGATGACAGCGGTTCCAGCTTCCTTTACCACTTGGGGCAAGACTTTGACCTCGTAGCTCAGATCTGTCAAAATTTCATTCTCTGGGTCAACTCTTTCCCTTTATAGTCTTTTGTCACAGAGTAGCCCAGGAACCTTGGAATTTGTTGCAAAAAAAAAAAAAAAATCTTCAAGAAGAATCTACCAGAGAGTTGAGTAGTGTACCTTGGGGGCAGGTGAGGGGTTGGGGTGCAGTGAGTATTAGAACCTTTGACTCAGAAAAAAATCATGTGTTCAGGCTGCTGCATAAGCGTACCCCCAGTACAAAACTATGAAGGTCTCGACTTCGGGAGACATTCAGGTCTTCAGAATAGGGGAGTGACATTTTAGTTTGACACGGGACCTCAGGAGGCAGAGGCAGGTGGATCTCTGTGAGTCTGAGGCCAGCCTGGTCTACAAATGGAATTCCAGGACAGCCAGGCTGTTACACAGAAACAAAGCAAAGCGAATAGATGGATGTGGGATGCTAGTGAGCTATTGCGTTCCCATGCACAGGTGTAGCTCAGTGGGAGAGTATGTGCTTAGCGTGTGTAATGCCTGGGTTCCACCACACACCACCCCTCCCCCGCCCCAGTGCTAACAGAGTTAGCGTGTTTTGGTGTTGTCCAGCTTCGGTGAGCGTGTGACTGGAGCTGGGGCTGATTCACCATGGAATGTCTCATGCAGTACTCTCAGAGCCTCAGGGGCAGAAGTGCATGAAGATGAGGAATTCAGGCCCCAGAGAGGCATCACTCAGTCACACTCCCTGAAGTTGTTTCTGTTCTTTACCTCCTGCTTCCTCCTGCTCTGGATGTTCAGCTCTCTTGTCCTGTGTGTATCTGAGCGTTGTTGGGCTAACCTGCAGAGTATAGACAGCTTATATACTCCCACAGTGTTGTAAGCTGAGACTCTGGGGCTGCTACCATTGGGTGGGGACCATCAGGCCTCCAGTACCATAGGGCACATGTATATAAGGTGACCTCACACCTTCACATCATCACGGAGCTTGTGAGAAACTGAAAGCCGCCCAGAATGCTGGCTTCTGGCTCTCTCCTTCCCTTGACCCCTTCCCATGCTCTGTCATGAACTCCTTGCTTTGGTTTTGCTTTGCACCCCTATGATCTGAACATGAATTATGACCTCATCTAGTGGAGGACCTTTGCCTGGTGGGTGCTCCTCAGCTCTGGGTGCTGTGTACAGGAGTGCCCCATAGATGTCCTATGAGTGTTGATTGAAAGAAACGTGGGCTGGGAGTGGGGGGGGGGTGAATAAGATGGAGGACATGCAGGAAAGAAGAGGTAGGAGCTTTAGAGGTTCTTTGTGGGTCACTGACTCGAGAGTGAGCAGATTTGGTGACTCCATGCTAGGCCTTAATAATGGAGGGGCATCATAACGAATCCGTGAGTAACTAAAATGGTTGATCATTTCTTTAGTTTTGCAAGGTGCTGGAATTTGGGACTTCTTGTGTGCCAGCAAGTGTTTCGCCACTGTGCTATATCCTTAGCCTAGGATTGATTCTGATATTGCATAAACAGCACAGGAAGCCATTCTTTTGCACTGGCACAGTAGATAAGCTAAAATTCCCAAAGAGCCACACGTATGGCTCAGTCCCTAAAGCATTTGCTTTGCGAACGCAAAGACATGTGCTTGGTTCCTAGACTCCACATAGAAATACCATAAACAGTGGTGTGTGCTGTGTGTGCTTGTCATGTCGGAGCTGGGGAGACAGGAGAATTCCTTGGGCTTGCTGGCCAGCTCGTCTAGCCTAACTCCTAAGTCCTAGGCCAATGAAGGACCCTGTCTCAGAGGGGATGAATGATGCTCCGGAAGATAACAGAAGTTACGCTCTGGGCTCCACCTGCAGACTTGTACACACATGCATCACTCCTACCTGGCCATGCACATGCACACACCCATGGCCCTACTCACGGCTTAAATGGAGTCACTCATGCTAAAGTTCACGTCACAAAGATGAAACGGGGCTGCTAATCTGATCTTCAGAGGAAGCAGCCAGCAAACAACCGTGTGTCCCACCCCAGGCTATTCTTAGTGGGGATGGTGGTGAAGCTCCAACCACATTCTTCCTTGCACACAACAGGAAGCTGAAGGGGCTTGGGGTGCACCACTGTTGTCATTTTCCCATTGTTCTCTATTCCTGTCCCTATTTTACAAGAAAAGGGATTTTGAAAAGATAATCTACCTTTTGAATTTTGTCTTTGCTTTTCTCCAGCTCTTCTCTGTCCATATAACCTACTTTCTCTGCCTGGCCCATTGGAAAAACTGGTGTATTTCACGGAAAGAGAGATCAAGAATTGAAAATAAAGCTGGTTGAGATCTTTACGTTGTTGTGATTTTGTTCTTTCATATCTAAGTGGATTGGAATTCTTCGCCTCTCTTTATGATGTGGAGTGGGAGCCATGATAGATAAGCACACCTCTGGAAACTACCCAATGAGCCCTGGAGGCCTAGAGTTGCCAGTGACCCCTGCTTCCTTTCTGGCCTTGTTGCCGCCAGGCAGAGTGAGAACAGGTGCATCTAGCTCCGGGGCTCGAAGGTTAGGGAATAATGCTGTTGGAAGAACCAGCGCTGAGAAGCAGGACAAGCCCCAGGTTCCCTTCCTGCAGCTCGTGGCCTACACCATGAGGCTTCCAGGCCTGGATTCTGCTGACTTCAAAGCCAGACTCTGGAAGGGGAAAAGTGTGGCCAACACTGCCTGGATGACCCACGTTCTCACAAGTGAGAGCCCCGGGAAAGAAACTTGTGGACACAGGGTGGGTAAGGGTCACCCTTCTTCCAGTTCCAGAAGGACAACCTAGGCCTTAGGCTGTCTTCTGGAGGAAGAGCCCCACGTGGCCTCTCACTTGGGCAGTAGAAAGTGCAATTTCGCCCCATCTGGCTGATTCTGCTTCATGTGCACATCCAATCAAAAGAGGAAACAGGGGCCGTGTGGTGTTTCTTTATTTGGAAATAGAGCCAGAGGCCAGATTGTAGCTCAGTGTTATAGTGCATGGTAAGCATACAGAAGAACTTGGGTTTTCTCCCTAGTGAAAATTAGAGAGAGAGAGAGAGAGAGGTCATACTTTTATTATCGTTAAAAGACATTTCTTAGGAAGCAAAGATGGTAGAGGGTCCCATGGCAACCAGTCACAGAGAAGCCGTCTGTACTGTCTCATTCATTTGTTCGACGAATATCTACTGACTGTGCAGTATGTGCCGGAAGATTCTGGGTGCTGGAAACACACAAACTGGCATCTTTTTTCCTTAGATCTCCCACTTCCAAGAAGAGAGAGAGAAACACACAGAAAGCTCCCATCCACATGCTACAGAGAACAGTGAGGTCAGAGGCTGGATGTGGGTGAAAGTATTGAGTTCATGGAGGTGACAGAAAAGACCTGTGGCTAAAGGGATTTGAAGAGGTCTGGAGGAAATGGAGGGAGGTAGTCTGCGTGGATTGTTGGATTGTAGATTTCTAGGACAAAGTGATCCTGGCAGGACAGCTAGTACGTGTAAAGGTCCTGAGGCAGCAGTGTGCCTGCTGCTTGGAGGACAGGAGCCCAGTGTGGCTGCAGCCTGAGAAAAATGAGGGTAGAGAAAACACATCCCGGAGGAGGCAAGGCTGGAGCAGGTAGACCCTTACCCCTTTCTCCTTCCCTTTCTCCTTCTCTTTTCCGTTTGGAGACAAGGTCTTGCTACATTGTCCAGCTGGCAAGAGGTCCTTCTTCCTCAGATTTCCAAATAGTTGGAATTATAAGCATAACCCTCTGTCCCTGGGCAACATGGCGTTTTTCATACTGGACTGTGCACATATGTCTTCTGAGAACGTGGAAATGTGCCGGGTGTAAACCTTAAGTCTGTGATGGGGTCTGGCATTCCATGTCTCAGACTTCACAGAAACGGACCATGCTGTTATGAGTTAGGGGAGGAGACGCTGGCGTGTTCTGAGTTCAGATAGACCTCATCTGACCCTTGTTTTCCTTTTCTATCCTACTTTTCTTTCTTTTTTTTTTTTAAATCCCTGATAATGGGGATGGAATCCAGGGCCTTGCACATGCTGGGCAGTAGCTCTACCACTGAGCCACAGCTCCAGACAGCTCCAGCCCTTAGCTTCTATTTTAAATAAGCTGCATTAGGTGATTAGGCCATAGAGGGAAGGAGTGAACACAACTAGAAGTTCACTGAAAGATAATTAAAAACAATGTTGAGACAGGCAGAGCTCTGTGAGTTCAAGGCCAGCCTGGTGAGTTCCAAGACAGGCTCCAAAGCTACAGAGAAA
>NW_004949198.1:331345-340059 GCF_000317375.1 Microtus ochrogaster
AAAAAAAAAAAAAAAAACCAAAAAAAAAAATTGTTGAATGTGGTTCATGTGGGGGATGAGTGAGATAGGGGGTGAGGGAAGGTAAGGGGTATTATTCTGAAGTTGATCCCCTGAGCAGGGTGGGTGGGGATGCTTGCTGCCATGTTGCTACTGCGTGTTATGAGAGAGGAGTCCAGGATAACAAGGGGATAAGCCACTTGAAGAATGAGAAAATATATTCCCCTTCCAGATCAGAATCTGGAAGCCCAGTGTTTGAGAAAGAGTCTTCAGGATGTTGTATATCCAAGAGGTTGATTAGACATTTGAATAGGGGCTGCGGATGCACTCAGTTGGTAGAACATTTGTCAAGCATGCTTGAAGCCCTAGGTTTGGTTGCCAATATCCCATTAACAAAGTATGGTGACATATACCTGTGATATTCAAGAAATACAGGTAGGGAGGAAGGCTAGAAGTTCAAGGTCATTCAAGTCTGAGGCTGACCCTACCCACAAACACCAAAACCAAAACCTAACATCTGAATACGGACTGAAATTGGAGGAAAAGTTCTGGTTCCAGGTTCCAGCTTAAAAGTCAGAGAATGAGAGCTAACTCTTGTCTCCAGGGACCTGGAGGGAAAGTTGGCAGTTGGAAATTGACATGCTAGCACTTTGAGGGTGAGCAAAGAAAATGTAACCAGTGCAGGAATGAGATGTAGAAGCTGGTTAAAAAAAAAAAAAGAGCTTCACATTTTAGGAGTATTTCTATGTCAGCTAGCAATGGCTGAGTTAGAAAGTGAAGGCTGCTTGAGATTTCTTCCAACCGTGCAAATTGCCTGGAAGATCTTTTGTACTGAGGGCGAGGCCCTCAGACCTGGTATAGAGCCTCAAAGGGGATGCATCTCTGTGCAGAGCTGGTCCTGGCTATGAGCTAGCGCTATCCCTCCTCCCTGTGGACTCGCTGCTTCCGGAAGGCATGGCAGCTGGGAAACAAAAAAGTGGTACTCAGGGCTGCTGAGGCTTCAGGGTCTATCCAAAGACTATCAAAGCATCACTTTTGCCAGGTTCTATGGAGTAAAGCTAGGTCAACCCAGACTTAGGGGGAGGAAGGCTTGATCCCCATCTTTTTAGACGGTTAGGTGCATGGGGGATTGAATTCATGCTAAGCACAAGTTCTGTAACTGGGCCACACCCCTAACTCAGCCTCCTTGTCCCGATGGAACAGGAAAATTCCAAGAACACACTAGAAGGGGAAGTGTTGGTGGGCATCTCTCAGACTGCCTGGCTGAGCCAGATCTTTCTCCTGCTTGTAATTCTATATGTCCATTTCAAAAGGGGATTTGATGGCATAGTTGGGGGTGCTGGGTGTTACCTTCTTCTTCCACTAGTCAGCCACGTGTTCTTTTGTAAGTCTCTTTTATTAGTTTGGACTGTTTCCTTATTTATTTCAGCACTGTATAACCTTTTGTTCTACCATGTTTTGTTTTTGGCCCTCGCCAAGTTTTAGTTTTGTTTTGCCTCTTAAGGCGGAGTCTCTCAATATTGTCCAGGCTACTCTCAAACTCATGGTCTCCAGTGAGTGAGTTCTGCCTCAGCTTCCTGAATAGCTGGCACCCCACGGGTGCTCCACTGTGCCCAACTAGTTAGCAACAAGTGCTTGACTGAGGGCAGGCAGGGCAAGTGCCTGCCCTCCTCTCTCCGCAGCTCATCCACAGTATCCCCCTCCAAGGGAATGACCTATCCACAGCTGTCAGCCAACAGGAAGGAGTCTTTGCCAGCCCAAAGAACTCAACAAACCAGTTCTTGAAAATCCCCCACCCCTAGTGTTTGTTTTTATTATGTATTCATTTCTTGGTTGGTTCTTTGAGAAAAATCAACAAGATAGACAAACCCTTATCCAAACTAACTAAAAGGCAGAGTGAGAATATTCAAACTAGCAAAATCAGAAATGAAAAGAGGGATATAACAACAGACACCGAGAAAATCCAGACAATCATTAAACCATACTTCAAAAACCCATACTCCACAGAATTGGAAAACCACTTCTTAAGTACTTAGTAGAGACACATTTCTTTTCTAGTCTTGATTCTTCAATAATAAAACCTTCCTCTCCATGACAGAGCTGATGGCGCACAGTGTTAACCAGGCCAGCCGTGTTGTGGACATTCATTTCAGACTTCACTATAGCTTCCCACCAGCCCCAAGCACCAAAAGTTTCCAGAGTAAAAAGCTATACCTGCCAGGACAGGGGTCCGCAGCTGGGTAACGTGAGTAACTGTCACCGGACTCTGACCATCTTAGCACTTTCTTCCCTACTTGAAGGCCAGCAGGCTGGTTCATCAGCCCTTTAGCCCTCCAGGGGTCAGTTCTGTGTGAGTGGCGTGGTGGTACAGGCCCACACCATTGGGAGAGGGGTTTGGTCTCAGGAGATCACCCAGGGAGGAAAGATTTGACTTCAGTCTCTGGAATGCTGAGCTACACCATCTGTGCTCTTGGCTCTCCTTAGTCGTTTTTCCAATCCGATCCTTCCTAGCTCCGAGCGCAGCCGACGTCCCAGGTCGGGAGCCTGGGCAGACCAAGTACTTGCCGCTGCTGCAGCGAGCGGGGAAAGTTCTCTGATTTGCACAAAGCGATCGCAGAAACCCAGGAACCTGAAGTCGAGAGCGAGGGCTGGCCTGACAGTGGGAGCACAGCAACCCCACCCCCAATCCCTACCCCCACACTGCGCGCACCCCTCTCCAGGCCGGAGAAGAGGTGGGGCCGGGGCAGGCTCAAGGAAACGCTTCCCCGAAGCCGGGGAGTAGTGGGTGGTGGCCGCGGGGGCGGAGCCTGGGCGGGGCGGTGGAGACTCTTAGGGGCTCCCAGGCTCCCGCACCCGCGTGGGGCTTCGGGCGAGATGGCGGCGCGCAGCTTGGGCAGCGGTGTGGGGCTACTGCTGCGTGGCCTGCACGGGCGCTCCGGACAATCGGGGTGGTTGCTGAACTTGTCCCGATCGACCGCCACTCGGCTCCTAGGCAGCGTTACCCCGGCAGCGCAGCCAGGCTCGTACCCTGCATTGAGCGCTCAGGCGGCCCAGGAGCCAGCCGCTTTCTGGGGGCCTCTGGCCCGTGACACACTAGTTTGGGACACCCCCTACCACACTGTCTGGGACTGCGACTTTAGGACGGGCAAGATCGGCTGGTTCCTGGGAGGCCAGTTGAATGTATCTGGTGAGTGGGTTGCTGGGGACCAACTCAGTCCCGCCGAGACTCGGGAGGCCCCCTGTCAATAGCAGCTGTCCCTAGGCCGTGGTCCCTTTCTCCAGTATGCTTCACCACCCACTCTAATCCTTGTGCCACGTCGCCGTGTTCTGCATCCCACCCGGCTAGAGACTGCTGCCTGCGGAGCACCAGCTACGCTCCCAAACCTGCAGGGCTGGCTCAAGCGGGAAAACTTGAGGATAGCAGGTTGGAGGTCAGAGTGGCCTACTCTAGCGCAGATTCTGGGGGCACTTTCTTCAGACTTTAACCTCGAAGATCTCCAGCGCTGTGGGCACACAGTTCACGACCAGAGATAGGCCTCGGTAGAAAGAACACATGCTCCAAGAGGCCAGACTTTTCTGCTCAGGAGCCCTTAGGTCCGCGGGACAAATGCACTGTGAAGGTTGTTACCATCAGCTAAGGTGCTTGGGTGCTAGCTAACGTTAGCGGCTCCCCTGAGGACAAGCCCTGCAGTGTAAACAGTGCCCTGGTGGGTGCAGGAAGAAGAAAGCGCCAGCCGCTGGGAGGGAACTGCTTATCTCCTCCCTTAGGGGTGCGTGGGCAGGAAGTTCTGGGTCTCAGAACTGCACCCCAAAGACAAACGTCTGCAGTGTCAAAGGCAAGTAACCCCAGCATGCTGGAGGTTGAGTCGGGAGGAGCAGAGCTAAGCTGACTGAAGGCCAGTTTGGGCCATGTAGCCTCCTCCTCGTTCTCCAAGAGACACACCAGTCGCTAGGTGTCTGTTTCCTGATGAACCTGGATTCCCTACTGCTAAGATTGGAGGCAGGGGCGTACACAGCTCACTGAGGCACTGAGTGAGCCAAGAACTGAAGGAGGGGCTGGAGAGACAGGCTGAGCCTCCGGGGCACAGCAGGGGTTCAGGGACTTCTGCCTGAGGGTTGGGTGGGTCAGAGATGCTTCGGAAAGGAATCGAAGGCCATCAGGCAAGGTGATGCTTTGTTCAAGGACCAGAGTTAGAGGTGGAATCTGCTGTCTGCCGGGTTCACTTGAATTAAATTTGGCGCATCTCAATGTCCCCATTTGTAATTAGAGTAATACTCACTTGTTAAGCTGGCTGTGCTAACAGCGCTGGGAGATACTGAACCTTGTCCAGGCTTAATGGTAATCAATAAGCCGTATCAATTCTGATTTACTATATTCATAAGCTATAGGTAGTGTCTGTTTTCTTTTCTTTTTTGTTTCAAAGCACAACACCTTAAAGAAACTTTGGACCAGTCCTTTTTTTTTATATTATATGTTACTTGACAAGTTTAATTTAAATGAGTCTCTTGCTAGCTAGATAAGCGTTGCCTTTAGACTTGAGTCAGCAACATCTTGAACTTGGGGGAAGAAGTTCTTGGGTCTGCAGAACTGATGGAATGTGCCTTTGAAGTGAGTAAAGCAGCCTGTTGCAGGGGAGGGAGGGCAGAAAGCTACAGCTTCTTTGGGAACCTCCCAGGGCTAAGAGGCCAAGGGCACTGAGACACCCAAGCTTGCAGCTGATAAGGATTGCTTTCGACCTTCTGGTGAGGCTTGGGTGTGGTCTTCAAGGGATTCTTTGGCCTCTGTTCTTCCACCTTTAGAGCTGTGTGAACCAGAGGCTGAGCTTCAGTGAGCTGACCTGCGGGAAGGCAGCTTTCTCCACGCGCCCAACGGCCTGTCTGTCAGCAGCATCTTTGTCCTTTACCAGTCTGCAAAGCCCAGAGGTCACACGGTGAAAAGGGGACAGACTGCAGCTGCCCTGGGAGTCACCTAGAAAGTTGTGAAGTGGTTGAACTGTTTGGGCCTGATCTGGTTGTCACATGCGATAGTGCCAACTTCTTCCAAAAAGTCTGGAGTGACACTATTATCCTTTCAGGGATCTCCAGACTGATGAATGCTTCTCAGAGCCTGGTCCTGGACCAGTAGCCTTCTCGGGGAGCTTTTAGAAATGCAAATTCTGGGGCCCCTTAGGTTTAGAAACCATGTGGCTGGGCATCTTCCAGCTGCAGGTGCTGGAAGTAGAGTTTGGGGGTTTCAGCTATTTTTCAGCCTTTTGCGCTACTTTGACCTCTCAGTTCTTACTGTGCTGGGCTTCCCTTGTTTCCTTATATGTGAACTAAAGAGAGGAGTGTGTTCTGGACCCCGGTGGTAGTTATCACTGCTTCATACTTTGTCTTTAGCGGTGCTGCAGGCTACAAGACCATCTCTTACCCTCGGAGGTCCTGGGTCAGGACTCTGGACAGGGCCCACGGGGTCAACTCTCCCTGATGGCTCAAGCTGGAGCCATCTGCCTGCCTGCTTCTCACTTCCTACCCGGGCCTGAGTTGGTGCTATGCTTAGAACGTAGTTCATCCTCTGAACTCCGCAGTAAAGTCCCTTTGTCAGGTCTTATGAGGGAGGTAACCAGGATTAGGGAGGTAATCAGGGCAGAGGCATAAGGTTCAGATCATGGTGTTTAATAAGAGGGAGAGGCCAGAAGAAAAAATTGATGTCTCATGCTGTATGAAGCATTGGCTTAGAACTCCCTCGGTCGGCAGAAAAAAAAAATCATCAGATGCAGGCCTTTGAACTGTGATGTAAATAATTGTTTCCCTTTGTAAAGGTAGTCAGCCCCTGTTCTCACAGCTTCAGGGAATGGACTCCTACAGATGTGATAGGTGAAATTTCAGGCTGGGCTCAACTGAATCTTGTTCCCCCAATCACACAAGGCTTTTCATAGTTTACTGGCTAGCTTCTGCATCCAGAGGGCTAAGAAAACCCTGCAGAAGCTAAGGCTTCTTCTGAGCAGCCTTTTGAAGGCGGGGAGGGAACTTGTTTGCACTTGTTCCCCATCAGACGTGGTTCTCAGTGCACCCAGCTGGGGCTTTTGGTCGGATTAGATGAGTTGAAGCCTGTAAATCCCTTGACACTGTCCTTAGCACATTGCAACCCTAGTCACCCATTGCTGTTAATCATTAATGAAGCCCTTGGTGGAAGCAGTGACCTTGAGTTTGTCCTTCAGGAATGCGACTGAGTACTGTGCTGGACCCCGTGTGTTTGAGTCCCATAGCCTAGCCTGGGGTGAGTGGGGAGCAGGAGGCTGGAGGATGCACGGGTGCCTGAATGGCTCTCAAGGAGCCACAGGCTGCGTCCACCCCAAGCTGTGACAGTGAGCTGTGCTGTTGGAAACCCCTTGGCTTGGGGGATGGTACAGTCTCCAGGCCCTTCCTTGACTTGCCTCTAATGCTTTATAAAAAGTGTTTCACAGTAGGGTCTTTGGAAAGTCACACTGTAAAGGGGATTCTTTCTGGCCTTGATCATTTGGCTCTGCTCTCTGTGGGGCTCCACAGTTATTTTTGCTCTGTGTATGTACACCTAGGATGCCAGGAAACTGCAAATTCAAAACCAGAGGTCGTGGTGTCTATGGTTGCTTTCACCATACACATCTTAGTTCTGTTTTCTAAATCCCAGACCTTGAGTCTGACTTATTTCAAGGTGTGCCTTCTTACTCTAGCAAGAGTTTGCACGTGAACTTTTTGGAGACAAGGTCTCATATGTAGATCAAGCTGGCTTGGAATTCCTGGAGATCCACCTGCCTTTGTCTCTGAAGTACTGAGATAAAGGCATATCACCACCACACCTGGCTTAAATAAACTATTTTTAACTAACCGTTGAATACCGGGACTTCTTTATGCTGGGACTGGAACATAGGGTCTCAGGCAGGCTAGGCTGGTGCTCTGCCACTGAGTGCTACCCACAGCCCTCTCGATGCTTTAGGAACACTGCACAAATAGAAGTCACGTTGCTGAGGTTCTTTCCTCGATGGCAATGACTCAGACTTCATGCTGATGCTGAGATGTTGCGATGGCAGACAAAGCTTGTCTAAGTTTTTTAAGGAACTCCAAGTGAAAATGTAGCTCCAATCTCATGGAGGTGGAGCTTCTAGAAGAATCCAAATTCTTCTCGCTTGTCAGAAGCAGGACTTGCTTTAAATAGCAGTTGCTTCTGGAAAGTTGGCAAACACAACTTTCAGAACGAAAGTTCTCAAAATGTGCCAGGGAAGCTCGCTATTTAAAGAAAGCCATTGTGAATTCTCAGTGTGGTAATAACTCCAGTTTCTTTTCATGACGATTGAAGCTTTGTGTTCTGGGGCCACTTAAATTTGAGCTGGACATGAGGTGAGGGGGATATATTTAAACAACCAATCAGAGCCTTTGGATTAGGGGTGTGGCTTAGGAGTTTAGTACTTCGGTAGCACTAAGAAACCCTGCATTCCATTCCTAGCCCTGTAGAGTCAGGGGTGGGAGTCTGAAAATTCCTGCCTTATTGTGTGTCATCTTTCTAAAGGTGGTAACAGCACTCCTGCAATTTTTGAGTTGTTAATGGAAATTTTTAATAAATAAATAAAAGAAAGAAAAAAGAACTGCCAGGAAACTAGAGGGTCAGTGTTAAGCAAATTATTTCAAAAGAGAACAAGAAATAAAATATAAACATCCAAATGAAAAAAAATAAAATCTCTGAGTCATTAACAAGTATTAACGGCTTAGAGATTGTGTTAGGATCTGGCCTGGGCCATGTGCTGCAATGACTGAGACAGTCCATGGCTGAGTAGTAGGGTGCCTCTCCTTCTTTCTAGGATTATATTCCATTCTTGATGGTGCAAACATGGAATGGTTGATGTCCTGTTATATAGATGGAGACACAAAGGCCCAACCTCACAAACAGTGGAAAATGCCCATTGTCATAGCACCTGAGCTGAAACAGATTACAAATCTATGGCTGGAAGGTGGAATTGCAATGATGTGGTTTAACATTCTCAGTTGGACAACACTTTGTCTCGTAAAATGAATCAAATGAGAGCTGGCTTTTTGTTTTGTTTTGTTTTGTTTTTCGAGACAGGGTTTCTCTGTAGCTTTGGAGCCTGTCCTGGAACTCCCTTTGTAGACCAGGCTGGCCTCGAACTCACAGAGATCCGCCTGCCTCTGCCTCCCGAGTGCTGGGATTACAGGCGTGCGCCACCACCGCCCAGCGAGAGCTGGCTTTTATAGATAGATAGACAAGGGCTGAGAAAAGCCCAACAGAGATCAGAAAACTGATTGGCTCTTTCAGCCACTTCCCTTGAAAGGCAGAACCAGGCAGATAGGATAATATAAAAATAATGAACAGCTCCCCTAGGCTCTGTCGGCTTTCCTTTTGTGTATAAGCATATAGGGTGGGGGAACTTCACAACCAGGCACACTGAAAGTTTGGCTCCAATTTTTGTGTCTCCCATCTTGAATTCTTCAACGGGCTAATAAGCGGTCATGTTTTAGCTTGGTGATGTGAACTTTAGCATGAACAACTCTATTTTGATTTCTAGTCTGGTTTATGCTGGCGTTTAGACCAAAATAGTGGTCTCCTGTAATTTTTATTTAATACAGTACGCAAGTAAATCTGTATTGGGATGATGTGCTCAAGATTTCCACAGGACTGGGGAGAACTGTGGCCTTCAACCAGTCCCCATGAGAAAGGAACCTTATGGCCCTTGTGACCCAGATGG
>NW_004949198.1:340460-395576 GCF_000317375.1 Microtus ochrogaster
AGGCGTGCGCCACCACCGCCCGGCTTGTTACTTTTTTTAAACAGAGAGATTTGGTAAATCCTTCATGTCTTCCTTCACTCCTCCAGCTCCCTTCCCCATGAGTTCCCTTTTCCTCCTACCTCTTTCCCCATTTCTCTTCTCTCTCCTCCTCCTTTGCTTCCTCCCTCCCCTTTACCTTCCTCTCTCCTATTTTCCCTCTCTGCTTCTTATCTTTTCTCTCTGCCCCTTCCCTCCCTTCTTTCTTCTCCCTTGTAACTGAGGAAGCAGAGGGAATTGTAACTATGTACTAAAAACCATCATAAACATGGCATTTTAGAGCCTGGTCTACAAGAGCTAGTTCCAGGACAGGCTCCAAAACCACAGAGAGACCCTGTCTCGAAAAACCAAAAAAAACAAAAAAACAAAAAAACAAAAAAAACCATGGCATTTTAGGGCTATGGTTCTGCCAGATCCATACTGTGGTGGCTCTAAGGAATGGGATTATTCTGTTGGTACATTCCTCGGGAATACTGTGACTTCCTCAGACCCAATCTTAAGACACACTTGGGGGCAACTAATTCTTAGGCTTTCTTAGAGTCAGGGCTTTCTATATCACCTGGATTAAATATAATCCAGGCTTGATATAAATGACAAGGACATTGTCCATAGTTAGTGAGTGGCTGGCCAGGGGCCAAACTTGCGGATTTTTTTTTCAGGCAGCTCCAAGGCTGCCAGGCAGTAAGGCATGGCCAGGTGTCACACAGGGCTAGCAAGGACCTTTGCTTACACCCCACCCCCAACCAGGAAGAGAAAGAAATGGAATCCCCACTGATTCTGGAAGCTACATATGTAGTGGGTGTACATGTAAACACACAGGCAGCTGCCCCTGTGTGGTCCTAAGACAGGCTAGAGCAAGACTATTTGCTTAAAATGCACAGACTCTGCTAAAGCTGGTGTGCTTCACGGGGCCTAGGCCCCTACGTGGGACCAAGCTCTTTGGGGAGTCTGATGCCACTCAAGTGTGAGAAGCGTGGGGTTCATAAACTGGGACAGGCTAATGTTCCTGTGTTTCCTTTGGGGGAACATTGGATTTGGGAATCTATTCTGAGCTGCCTAGATTTGTGCCATCCATCAGCCCCAGGAATGGGTCTAGGGGACCACCCAGCTATACCACCTGTGCCAGGCCTTCTTCATCCCTTTTCTCAACCTGCCTTCCTTCTTGGTATAAAACAGGCAGGATAACTTGTTGGGCTTTGCAATGCGGAGTGAGGGTCTCAATTCAGAGTCAGTCACTCTCTGGGGAGGACTGTCCCGGGAGCAGGCAATGTTCTGTGGTGTCAGAGCCCCTACCTTTGGGCAGGTTCACTAGGACACCAGGACCTCTGTAAGGTTGCTTCCTGTTGCATTGACCGCTGCACTCCTCAGGGTGACAAAAGTCAGGGTGGTTAGAGCAGAGGTTCCCTGGAGAGAATATGGGCACACATCTCCTGCCGCTTCTCAACACAGCTAGGTCGGTGAAGAACTTCAATTTGTCGCTAGCTTCCTAGTGTCTAGAGCAGCGCAGACTTCCTGATCTTAACCAGTCCTGTCCTGATTTTCTCTCAGGACTTTCTGTGGCATTGATTCTCAGGTGACCCTTTCCAACTTGTCAAGACCAGCTCAGAGTCACCTCTATGGCCAGGCAGCTGAGGACGTGGCCCTGTACCAAATGGTAACCTCTTCGCTGGCTGCTTAGAAACCATAAAACCCTGAGTTTAGAATGAAAACTCTTGGTGTTTGGGCATTCGTGTACACACAGATACACATACACACAGACAGACAGACACGCACCAGACACACACACGCACGCACGCATGTACACACACACACCACACTGGTAAGCTAGACTCAGCCTGGAAGCACAGTCAGCTGCCCTCTGAAGCTAGCTTGCTAATTTCTTCCCCAACAGCTTTGCACCTGTTCTCATCTGCCCGTTGTTTCACTGTTCTCCACAGTTCTAAGGTTCATCTGTCTGTGGAATCATACTTCTTCACATCCCCACTTTGCCACAGGCTGGGCTCAGCTTGCTTCTATCTGCTGCCTAGAACAGTTCTTGACTGTCTGTTTGAGCCATTACAAGGAGACTGTGGAGGGCAGCGTGAAGGACCCTGGAACTAGGCTGAGTCAAATCCAGATGTGACTGTGTGACCTTGGACAGGCTGCTCAATCCGTGCTTTTCACGTTGGTGACGAGAAATACTGGCAATGGGTCCCCGAGAGCGCTGTCTACATCCAGGTGCTGACTGGTGCAGTTACTGTTGCTCGTTGCTCTTAGCTTCTGTGAGTGGGTTTGTCTAGTCTGGGTAACTTCAGCCCTAGGGTTCTGTTGGAAAAAGTTATGTGACACCTGCCAAAGTCCACCTCAGACGATTGGAGGCCACTGGTGGGAATGTGGCTGGGGAGAAGGGGCCACTGTTTGAACCAGCTTGTTTTAGCTCACCTTTACAATCAAATAATCAGTGAACAGGACGTCAGCAGAACTGAGCCCACTAATCCTCAGGTTTATGGTAAACCAGCCCACTGACCTTGTGTTTTTTCCAGTAAGTCATGTGAACTGAGTTTGGGTAACAGAGGGGGAGGGGATCAGAACTTTCTTGCCAGGCGTGTTTAGGTTAGTACCTACCACACAGAGAGTCTTGGGTGGTGATGCCACGTGCAGCCAATATGGTGACCGTTGGAATGACATGATGACCTTAGAGTCTGTGGGGAAGGTCACTTTATAGAACAGATCTTGACTGTGTCCATTTTTTGCTGTTGTGGCAATCACCCTATCTGAGGGAGGAGATCCCCGCTCTGCAGGAATAGTAAACCACAGCAGACCAAATCCCACTCCACCCTCTTCTAAAGCAGCCGGAATAACATCTGTTAACTTTTCTTTGCGTAGTCAACTGCCTGGATCAGCACGTGCGGAAGTCCCCTGAGAACGTAGCTTTGATTTGGGAGAGAGATGAGCCTGGGACTGAAGTGAGGATCACTTACAGGTACTGTGTGTCATCTGGGACTCTCAGCACTCTAGGGGGGTCCTGGACCTTTCTATAATTTTGTTTTGGGGAAGGTATGTGATCCCTGCTGCAGCCGTTAACTCAAAGGGTTCCCAGTCTGGAAGGACCCTGACTTGGTGTTTGCTTGGTGTTATCTGATGTCTGAAGACTCCTGTAGCAATGTTAGGGACTGGGGAGGCATGGGCCCAATTCTGTTGCTGTGTCTGTCTCAGGATGTGAGATTGTCTAAGCATTGAAAGATGTTTCAGCTTTGGGGATGTTCTGTTATCCCAGGAAAAGGAGATGTGGGCAAGGCAGGCTGTGGCAGGAATCAAAGCACACAGAGCATCGGCCCAACAGAATCCCTGGGCTGAAGATACCCAAAAGAGACTAGGCGAATTCATCGTGGGAGCCTGAGTGTGGGCAGAAGCCTCGGGGCACTCACTATCAGTATCTCTTATCACAGAGGTGGAAAACACGGAGATTAAGTGGCTTGCCCAAGGTCAGTCACAAGGTAGCAGACCTGGATTTGACTCAGTTTAGCTCCTGGATCCCTCCCACCATCCTGCCCTCTTTTGTTATCTTGTAATGGTCTAAACTGGAAGCCAAGAACTACTCTGTCAGCAATGCCAGCTACTGACCTTTCTCTATATACCTTATGATGGGGGTGGTGACTGGGATGATAATTAGTACAAGTTTTCAAAGGCAGATATTGCTCCTTGGTTTTGTAAGTGGAGCCTATTCACTATCTGGGCACCGAGTACCAAGAATGTGATGAAGTATCAAGGTTTTTGATGAAGTAGGGATCATTCAGGAAGAATGACCACTGACTGATGGTGATTTAGATGGGCCTATGGGAAGCTGCTGCCACTCCTGGATTGTCTTGCTTACAGACGCCGTGGCACAGCAGGGAGGAGATTGCCTTTTCACTGATGTCTCAGTAGCTGAAGATGGTGTAACTCAACGAGAGCATGCTTGCCTAGCAGATATGAGACCTCAGGTTCTACCCCTAGCACTGAAGAAAATATCCTTTTGGCTAAAGACACAGTTTAATTGTTTGGTGATGTGCCTCAAGTCATGGGTTCTGTGTCTTTCCCTCATCAGGTCTTCTGAGTATGATTATTCTCCTCCAGGTAGCTTCAGACTTTCTAAATCCAGTCAGCCATCTAGCAAGAATTTGTTTCCTGCCTTTAGTCAGTTACTGCTGGCTAGAGTAGCCTGCAATAACAACCAAAGCATGGCAGACTACTCGGGCTGCAGAGTGAGGTTGTTTAGGTTGAGATTCAACTGATGTGTGAGGAGAAGGCCATGTCCTGGGGGCTGGTAGAGGGGGGACACAGAAGGAGCGTTCATAGACATAGTTTCAGGCCAGGGTTCTGAGCATCGCAGTTACTTGTGGATGCTCAGGTGACCGAGGGGCAACCAGACACTCATTTTCCACTTGCTTCTGGAATTCTAGTTTTATTCCAGACCATATTCAATCCTGGTATAAGTGCTCAGGCTGCCTTTTGTAGAAAGCAAGATGACTTAAAAAATTGGCATTTTAATTATTTTTAAATTATGTATATATGTGTGTGGGTATATACATGAGAATACGGGTCCCCAGAAGAGGACATTGGATCCCCTGCAGCCAGAAGCAGAGGTGGTTGGGGGCCACCTGATGTGATGTTAGGAGCTGAACGCTTCTGCTAGAGCAGTGCCCGCTCTTTTTTTTTTTTTTTTTTTGGTTTTTCGAGACAGGGTTTCTCTGTGGTTTTGGAGCCTGTCCTGGAACTAGCTTTTGTAGACCAGGCTGGTCTCGAACTCACAGAGATCCGCCTGCCTCTGCCTCCCAAGTGCTGGGATTAAAGGCGTGTGCCACTACCGCCTGGCACAGTGCCCACTCTTAAGCACTGAGCCAACTCTCCAGTCTCAAGGTGACAGTTTCAATCACGTGTAGCCCCTTGTGGTGTTATTGACCCACTCATCCCTTATCCACTGATCCCATCAGTCCTCAGGCATATTGTAGCCTTCATAGCTACAGGGCTATAGCAGACTTTGGTGCTCTCTCCCTTGCTGGGCTGAGTTCGGGGCCTGTGTTGTTTCTATCCTCTGGTACCTGGCTTCAGCCTCCTTGTGGCCCACTAACCAACAGCATTTTACTACCAGGAGCCTGGTATGAAAAGATTCCTGGGTGGCTCCTGTACAGGGGCTCATTGGGAACACTGCTTGTGGGAATTGGCTAGTTCAGCTGCTGCTTCGTGAGGATTTTGGGTCAACTCCGTTTGCATATCCACATACATCCTTTTAATAAAGGTCAGAGGCAGCCGCTTGGGCGCTGTCATGTGTGGCAGGCCAGAGGCACTAACTAGAGAGCTGGGGTCCTGCCCTGATGCTGGCTGAAGGACTAGTGTTTCCCTGCCTTTCCATCCCAGGTATGCTTCGAGTGGTGGATAGGCAGGCCACGAAGAATGCCCTGTGACCAGATGCAGCGGTACTTGGCAGTCTGTGAGCTGCAGAAATTTGTGGTTGAAAGTTAAAGGTAAACCACCTGGAATGCTCAGGATTGCAGCCAGCTCATTAAAGTCAAGAGAGACTTGAGGTTGACGGGAATGAAGCAGCTCCCAGCCAGCCAGACACATTACTAGGTACGAGTGAAGTGTTTGCTAAGCTGCCCCTCTATAAACATGCGGAGTTTGTTCACGGTGCTTTGGTTGGTTTCTGATGGCTTAGAACTAGAAGGCTGTGTGTGTCGTTAGGACAAAGTGCTACACACACTGTAATTGCAGCAAGTGTGTGCAGGCCATCGGTTAGTGCTTTCCAGGGACATTTTAGGCGTTTGACTTGCTTCTGGTTGTCATGCCAGTAGACAGACAGACACATGTGCTAACCATATTCCGTCGGAAATAATGTGATTTCCTTCCAGATGTCTCTGTGGCATTGGCACTCAAGGTGCTTCAGGATAGTCACAAGCCCCGTAGATTCAAAGGTCAAGCTCCAGACTCTTAGACTTTGTGTGTGTGTGTTTTATTCTGCTAGGGATCAAATTCAGGACATTGGTTATGCCAGGCCAGGCAAGTGCCCGGTCACTGAGCTACACTCTACCCCTGGCCATTTAAAGATATGCCATGCGGCTAAGGATGGTGGTGCACACTGCAACCGCAACACATAGGAACCAGAAAACAGCAAGTGTAAGGCCAGGCTGTGTTGCCCGGAAAGCCACTGTCTACACACACACACACATCACCCCAAAATAATACACAAAGAAAACACAAGGGTTGCAGATGCAGCTAAGTGGTGGAGCAGCGTGCCCTGAATCTAATATCTGCTACTGCCAAGAAAACAGGAGAGAACCCAGCGGGGTTGTAGTTGTTACAGGTAATGGTGATGGAAACATGTTTTTCTGGTTCCACGAATCTTCTAGGTGGCTCAGACGGCTGCATACAGATAGAACCTGGGAGTCTCAGGTGATCTGTAGAGAGAATCTCCCTGACTGGCACCGGTGGTCTTTGTCATGTTTTTATCTTGGTCCTTTTTGGTCCAAAATATCCTCCTGGCCAATGATCTAACAAAGCTGTGTGGTCTCCCAGGGCACTACCTCTCTCTCTCTGTAAACTGGGGTGAAAATGACTTTACAAGGTTGACCCACGGAAGCTGGCCCAAGCATATGCATAGCGCTGCAGAAATACCCATGGTAGCTAGCCATGGTTATGCGCAACAGCTGGCCAGTGAGTATCCTTCAAAACACCATGACAGGATTGCTTTAAAGACTATGATTTGATTAGATAAGAATAATCATGCCACTTTTTTATTATTTTCAACATTTTGTTATGGAAAAACTTCAGACAGTGCAGCCATCTACTTCTCATTCAGATTTTGCAGTTGTGTTGTGGTGCGGAATCTCTATCCCTTGTCTGTTATCCATCCTCTTTTCTGGCGCTTTTCAGAGTGAGTTGTGAACATCAGTACTGCATTAGTCACCCCCCCTCCCCCATCACTACCACCAAATATATGACAAGAAACAAAGGAGGGGAGGAGGGACTTAGTTTTGGCTCACAATTTGAGGGCATACAGTCTCGTGCTGGTGAAGGAATAGCGGTGGGCTGTTGTCTGGGGGCTGGAACTTGAAACAGTCACACTGTATGGAAGTCACGAGGCCGGAGAGAGAGTTCAGGAAGGAAGTGGGGCCAGACTATAACCCTTAGGACCTGCTCCCGAGTGACCCACTTACCCCAGCAAGGTTCTGCCTTCTAATGTTTCTAAACAGCACCCGTTGCTGGGAAACAAGGGTCCAAACACACAAGTCTCTGAGGGGGATGCCATAGTCACTCGAGCCTGTCGGGTGCTCTCCTCCCAAGCTCTCCAACATGCATGTGATTAACCAGAGGATAGCCAGGACACGCTTATTTTTCTCTTTTGATATGAAATTTACTGGCAATGAACCCATTTGCTGGATTTTGACTCAGGAAAACGCCAAGGAAAATGCTGTGTAACCCAAACCTCTATTTTAAATTACTCCTCAGGGATTATTAGTTCTTCTATCTAGCTCCCCAAATACTGTTGATCAGGTTTTTTTTTTTTCTGACATAGTTTTTATTCCAACCCCATAGATAAGAGGGAGATTCAGAGAGATATTGTTTGTTTATGGGAAAATGCCTGGTGTGGGTGGGGAGCCACAGTTAGACCCTGCATCAGCAAGTTCAGTGCCATGAACCCACATCAAGTGCTAAAGGCCATGTCAGCAGATGTTTCTGAGGCTTGATGGATCCTGGGATGAAGCCCGTCAGAATGAGCTGTGTCAGCATCTGGTCTGGGATCAAGCTTGTCAAGGATGGACACCGATGCGTTGCCTTCTTCAGGTGCCCAGGGTCTCTCACCACTGGTTCTAATGAGTCCTCTCGACAAGTGTAATTCTGAGGAATCTGGTTTGGTGAACTAGCAGCTCCTTTACCCAGGTGGTGGGATTCAACACAGAATCCCACCATCATCCTGGGAACTCACAGGAGTCACCACAGTGTGCCTTGTGTGGAGGTGAACTCACACGTGCACACACTCCCACCCACCACCTTTCAGACCCACCCCCACAGCATAGCTCCAGAGCTGCTTTGTGCTTTGTGTGGGCTGTGTCACCATCCTGGGAGAAGACACACCCTGCGTGCCTTATTAGCCTTGGCCTATGGGACACACCTGTGCCCTTCAGGAATATGTATTCTGCACCCTGGCCTATAATAACCCACTTCACGTGGCCTTTTGTATGTGGCCATAAACTCAGAGCTGTGAGTAGTGAGGCAGATGGAGCCAGTTCCTTGGCACATTCTGCCACAGGGCACCTGAGACTGGAGTTCAGCTTGGATGTCCTGGGTCCACCTCCCAGCAAGTTGGCAGTGTGACCATAGGGAAACAACAGGCTGAGTTCCCCTTATGTTTGTGAATAGCGGTTGAAAGACGTCACCAGGCAGAGTGTGGATAATCTGGTCCTTCCTGAGGCAGGTGGCCAGATGGCATTTGAACAATGCCCCTTCTCACCCCCCTGGGTGTTTCTCATATGACAACCCTAAACACTTCAGGTGGGCATTGCAGAGACTCAGGGTACATGTGGAGAAGCCCCATGGGATTGTGCCATGGTTTTCATGGTGCTGATATTTGTGGTCCTATATTGGGCCTTTGTAGCAGGTAGGACACACTCTGAGGAGGCAGCAGGGTCCAAACTTGCAATGGGGCCAATAGGATGCTGCCTGCCTGCCTCCAAGGCCTCAGTGAACATCTAGGGGAGGTTGTCCTTCTGGCATGCTGGCCTGGTCATTGGGCATTACTGTAGAGGGTCGTAGGGAAGTGCGGAATGGTGTCTGGGCCGTGGGGGGGGGGGGAGGCTCCCTTTATCCAGGTGGCAGGACTGACAGATAGCACATACTGGAGTCAGAATGGAGATGGGGGAACCTTCATCTTGGAGCCACCTTCCTAAGAACTTGTTATGTCTTGGACCAGAGTGTTTTCCAATGTGACCAGAAGAGACTGGTCTCTTTGGGTTGAAATGATAGGAAACAGGAAGTCATTCCTTGGACATCAATCGGGGAGGTTCTGGTAGGGCTTGGGTTGAAAGACAGAGGAAGACAAACTGTGAAGGGGTCTGGACAGGTAATCTGGTGCCAGGGTCTTCAGAGAGCCAGGTCCATGCTCTGCCTTTTCCCCAACTATGTGTGACCCAAGGCACATCAGTCCCCTGACTCTCAGTTTTCTCAGTAGCAAAGTGGGATCATGCTTCTGTCTGATGGAGCTGAGTGCTGGGTGTGCCACAAGTGATGGTTTAGTGTGTGTGTGTGTGTGTGTGTGTGTGTGTGTGTGTGTGTATGTACATCTACACTATGTGTGCATGAGTCCATGGAAGTCACGAAGTCATTGGATCCCCCGGAACTGGAGTTACAATTAGTTGTGAGCTGCCATGTGGGTGCTGGGAATGGAACCTTGTTCCTCTGCAAGAGCAGTGTGCAATCCTAACCTCTGAGCCAACTCTTCAGTCTTGAATATACTGATTTCAAACTTTTCTTCCATACCTTGGTTTCTTACGTTGAAGCTGGAAGATGTTTTGAATCTTATATATGACTACTGCTGTATTTTGTCTGTCGTTCTTTTGGACACGAAGGGTCTCGGAAGTTTATGTTTTAGATGGAAGGATCTTTGGACCACTAAGAAAGTTTATTTATGTCTTGGGAAACCTCTTTGAGGGAGCCCTTTTGAGGTTTCTCTGGGGCAGGCCTGACCAAAGTTCAGTTTGGAGAGCACACAGAAGCGAAGAGCTCCCTTGCAGCTGGGTCTCCACGCTGCAAGCTCCCTTCTGCTAGGTGGCGGCAGCCGGCTTGCAGGAGATGGACAAGCTTCTGCTGGGGGAGAGAAGAGGGACTCAGTTCTCAAGGGGAGGGGCATGGCCTCTGCCCTTGCTTGAGAAGCCTGTGGTGGAGAGCTTCCTTGTTCCTGTTTTGTGTTTTTCTTCCTTTTTCTGCAGCCGCTATAGACGATAGCTTACGAGTTAAGCGACTGGCAGGTTTGCTGTGTGCAGCTGTGGCTTCCTGTGACTCTGCCAGCGGGGTCCCCTTTAGGCCAGCGGATGAGTGGATGAGACAGACTCTTGCTTGTCAGAAGTGTGAAACTGTTTCTCCTCCTGCACTGCATTCTCTGTTCTACCTCCAGGGCCATTTTTTCATCCCCCTCGCTCTTGCCTTCCTCTTACGTGGGGTACATGGGGTACACAGCATGCCATGCCGTAGGGTGCAGCTTTGGGAAGGTGAGGGCAGTTTGTGAGGGTTCCGCCACCTGGCCCTCTGGCCTCCAGAAGTCTCTTATCATCTCTTTTGTGTCCAGTCTCTAGCCTTGCTCTCCTCCGGTTGCTTGTAACCTATGATCTCTATGCCCCCACTGTGGGATGACCTCAGGTCACTATTCAAGGTTCCAGCCCGGACTCCCAGCGAGCTTCTGGGGCTGGGTGGGGTGTCAGACAGCTGGAAAAGCCATTATTCGGTTTGTGCTCAGCTTGACCTCTGCAAGGCATAGAGAAAGGCAAAGTCCCTTGCCTTTCTCAGGGCAGCTCTGCAGCCCAGGGACGTACTGCCTGTGTTGCTTAGTGTTGGCTGTCAATGTGACAGGATCCAGAATTGCCTAGTAGATGTACCTCTGGGTTTGTCTGTAAGGAAGTTTGGAGATTAGGTTAATCAGAGTGGGAAGACCCACCCTAACTACAGCAGACCTGTTGCCTAGGCTGGGGACCCAGACTGGGTATAAAGAGAATAGGAGCTGAACACCACACTCCTCTCTGCTTTCTGGCTGCAGGCTCAGTGCCTCTCTAGCTTCCTCTCCTCCCGCCTTGTGCCTTCCCTGCTAGGACTGTAATCTCTTGACCTGTAAGGCAAAACCATCTCTTCCATCCCTGAGTTGCTTCTTGTCAGGTATTTAACCACAGCAATGAGAAAAACAGTTAGCATACTGGCCATACCCCTCGGTCAGCATCCTGTGTGCACATAGTGTCCTGCTCACCGACTGTCTGGAGAAGAAGCAGGCACTGTGGGCAGTTGGTGCAAGAAGGGTTGATGGCACCAGAGGACTTGAGAGAAAAGGACAGAGAGCTAGCTGAAGAAGGAATGGGAGGTGGGAGAGGGCAAAGGTCACTCTATCAATGGAGTGATAGAGGGTTTTGTAAGTCAGGAAGAACAGAGCTCATAGTGTCTGGGCAGAAGTGGGCCTTGTCAGGTGGCTTTCTCTTAGAATAAGGGCTTGTCTTTGCCTGGCACTGCCTTGATTTGGTGAGGAGACAACATTTCACATCTGCTAAGCCGGCTGAGCTTCCTGGAGAAGCCTGGAAAAGAGATCTGGGTCTTTACTTGGTGAGGTGGATGATTTTGTTGTTTTGTGTGAGGTTGTTGGAGCCTTCCCCACCGGTGCAAGTGGAGATGCTTTTGTGGAACTGCAAGGAAGCCTTGAGCCCACAGAAAGGGTACCAGATCTGATAAAGTTTCCAGCATTCAGGGGCTAGTGCCTCTCAGCAGGGATGAGCTGCTTGACAAAAGCAACAGGGCTTCCCGAGGGAACCGCGTTAGTGTGCTTTCTGCCCTTGAACCTATGTCCTCAATGCAGTGGGTCCAAACTCTCAGCATCTACAGAACTCATTGGTATCTGAAAGCCGGGGTGAGGAGGCATGTGGAAAAGGAGTTAACATGGCTGGAATAAATACAGTTACTCTTCCCCACATTCCAGGCATTAAACAGAAAGTATGACATGATTGACAGTTTCTAGGGAAGGGACAGAAAAACCAGCTTAAGTTAATTTTAAACACATTCTCAGGAAGGTCGGAGGGCACAGGCTGTTCTGAGGGGCTGCCCGCTGCCGCAAGGCAAGTTTGCTTGAGTTCCCACGCCATTCATGCCATGCTCAGCCTTCAACACCTCATTTAGGGAGACATGTTGGAGGTTTGAAATCAGCCAGAGAGGCAAGACTTAACGCTGTGAGCACTGGCACACGCTACAGGACTGTTTTCCCAAGGAAGCTGGTTTTTGAACGCTTGCCAACATGATGGGGTCACGGGAGCTGTCTCTCCTTCTCACAGTAAAATGCTTTACCAAGCTGCTCCCAGAAGCAGGGAAAAGCACCCCAGTCTGTGGCTCCTGGGGTGGCATCCTGGTGACCGTGTCTGCTGGAATGTCATTCTCTAAGTGTCAAACTGCAGTGTTCCGCGGAGTTCACCGAAAAGCCTCGAAAGAGGGTGGCTCCCAGCTTGTGTCTAGTCTGGAACTTTCTGTGGGAACTCAGCTTCTCTGTTTTGCCACATGGACCGGTGCAGAGTGAGTGCTGGAAATCCACCAGGTGGCACAGGAGCCATGCAAACCGGGAACAGGACCCGAGACATGTCCTGGGGCGATTTTATTTATTTATTTATTCGTTACCACAGGGAAAGTGAACGTTTTCAGAAAGTTAATAGCTACATCCCTCTTCACGTCTCACCAGGAAGAGGACTCCCTGCATGGCTTTGGAGCAGCAAACATGTCTGTAGGCCAGGGTAAAGTGTGCTGCCAGGCCCAGCTGTTTTTGCTGGCTTCCATGCTGCGATTCTACCAGCTCGTTGGGCCTCCGGCCAGTGAGAGCCTTCAGAGTTCTCACTGCTTTGGCACTTGCCTGCTCTGGGTTGTGAGCTGTGCTTTGTGCCTGGAAGAGAGAGAACTTCCTCTCCAGAGGCAAGAGGTAGGCCAAAGGGAAACCAGGCGTTAATGAGAACAGAGTCCTTCTCAGGTCTGACTAGTTACTTTTATCCTTCAGGGGGGATATTTTTGGCTGGCAGACTGCTGACTTTGGTCAGGGCTGCTGTGGGGTTTGACTTGGACAGGGCTGGGGCAACACGGGGGGCAGAAGGTGCTGAGTATGGTGTTTTACATCCCCCCGCCCCAGGACCTCTTCTCCATTCTGTAGATACAAAGAAAGGCTTCTTTTAACATTCAAGTTAGTGGATTTTGATCTGTTCTTTTGCTACTTTCCCCGTTTTCAAAAAAGGTTTATTTTTACATTATGTGCGTCCCGTGTACCTCTGTATACATATGTGCCCCGAGGTGGAGGTGACCCAAGAGTCAAGAGACTTGGAATCCCGTCTGGAGCTGGTGTCACAGGCTGTTGTGAGCTGTCTGGTGGAGGTAGTGGGACCTGAACTTGGTTCTCTGCAGTGTGAGCAGTGTGTTCTTTTAACTGCTGAGCCGTTTTTCCAGTCCCTTAATCCCCTTTTGAAGAAGTCAGCCTCTGGTTCCCTCCCGTCCCCATCTCCTGTGCTGGGAATGGAAACCAGAGCCTCACACATGCCGAGCACAGGCTGTTGCTGAGCTGTCTTCTCTGCTAGTCCTCTTCAAAGCTAACAGGTATTTAAAGGCAAACTAACTCAAGGGGATGGCGATCACATTAACATGGCCGATGGGGGAAATCACGACTTTGGGGAAGCTTTATATCAGAAAGAAAAGAAGTTATTGGATAGCTGGAGTGGCCCAGTGAGCAGACGTCCTGGTATCCCTCACAGCCGCCCAGCTGCTGTCTCGTGGGATCCCTGATGGTGTCTCAGGCTTTCCCTGGCAAATGGCAGCAGCTTTGGGAGCTTTCCACATTGAAGTATGGTGCTCAATATCTTCGTCAAAGCTCTGTGCTGAAGGTCGCGGTCACAAGAGCCCCTGATGGCACAGCTGGTTTCTGAGCCTGTCCAGCCCATTTCTGTGGCTTCAGTTCTCTGGGGGTTGTAAGCAGCAGAGTGAGCGAATCTCTTCTCCACGAGACCAGGCTTTATGGCTCAGCAACTGTTCTACTGGGCTGGTTCCTCAAGATGGGATGCGGGACCTGCTGCGCCTTGCTGGGAGAGGAAGGCCAGTCTTGCCCCATACTGTTGGCAGAGGCTGTTTGTTCGTATCCCGGCTGCCCAGACTCCAGAAATAATCACACTGAAATCTGTATTAATTGCAATATTGTTTGGCCAATAACTTAAACATATTTCTAGCTTGCTCTTATATCCTCAACTAAGCCATCTCCATTAATCTGTTCATCAACACGAGGTCACAGCCTACCAGCAAAGTTTTGGCAGGATCCAGCGGATGCATCTGTCCCCAGCGGCTACATGGCTTCTACCTTGACTCTGCCCACTCTCTATAATAATCTCTTCCTGGTTATATTCTGTTAAGCCATAGGCCAAAAGCAGCTTCTTATTAATCAATAAAAACAACATGTATACAGAAGGACTTTCCACACCACCATTCTACATCACTAAAAGTTGCCCTTTCTTCTCTCAAGTGCACTGAATGGAATACTATATTCTAGAGATTGTAGCAGAGTTCTCTGCATCTGCTTAGGTCATGGTTGTGGCCCTCCAAGGATTGGCAGGTGTAGAGATCCTGCCAGTAGGCTGCAGGGAGCGTAGCTTATCGCCTTGGGCCAGTACGGCTCTCACTTCATGCTCACTTTCTGTACTTATTTATACAGTCATCTAATAGATATTTACTGGCTATCTTTTATGACCCAGCCTTATTATAAACTGCTGAGCAGAAGGCCATGAGTAAGACTCAATGCTGTGTCTAAGCCGTCTTTGTACTCTAGTGGGACAGATGCGGAAGAGAATGAGCTTGTGTTTACCTCATGAACGTGGATAGGCAAAGTCAGTGTGGGAAATAGACAAGCAAGCCATCCATTGTCAGTTTGTTGTTTCCTAAACACAACACGCACCAACCAATACCTTCCTTCCTTGGGCTGACAAATAGGAAATAAGTAGGAGGGAAAGAAACTTTCAATATCACACACGAACAAAAACAGCTTTGGGCTGGGCTTGGCAGCACACATGAGGCGAGACAGGAGGTGGAGAGTTCCAGACCAACCTAAGCTATATAGAGAGTTTCAGGTTAGCCTGGGCTATGTGGCCCCATCTCAAAGCAACAACTACAACGACACCCAACTTTGATTGAAAGAAAATTGAATACATAGATACAGCTGCTTCTTCTCCTCCTTCCACTGAACTCTCTTTCTAGCTGTTTCCGTTAGAGCTCAACTCAGACTCTCTTGCAGGGGGTGAAGGGTGCGCTTACTTTGTGTGTCTTTAGGCAAGTGTCAGGTTGATTACAGAAGGTATAGTAGGGCTGTGTCTGCTAGAGAAAGGTCTTGCTATAAGGACAGGCCACAGTCCTTTCTTTAAACTGCTGCCTCAGGCTGGCTGCAGGGTAAAGGCTGGCTTTCAATACCATCGGTCAGCAGGCATGGCACTTTAGACTCACCTCTCTCAGCATTGCCCAGGGCATAAGCCTCAGGGCTGTGAAAGCAGAGTTGATGGGAGGGCCCTGGTTTTGCTCACGCATTACTGATAACAATTGCTTTTTTAGCACTGGGCGGGCATCTCAGAGGCGTAGGGATGTTTCTGGGCCCTAGATTCTGTGGCTTTGGCCTTGGAGTGTTCTTTCATTGTTAACTTAGGGAAAGGGTGGGCAGAATACCACTGAATGCTGCCTTTGTCCTCTTTAGAGCTTCAGGGAGAAAAGATGGAGGCCGTCAAGGGGCCCTGGACTGAGCAGGCCAGGAGTGGCCGGCAGCTGGGCCAATAGCAGGGTGGCCAGGCTTAGGCTCATTTGGGCGCCTGTGCAGGGTGGTTTCAGAAGAAACAAAGGGCCCCTTGAACACTGCCTGAGATGGGGGCTGCATTTTCACTGAGAGGCCTCTTGTTGAGCTCAGCCTTTCTTGAAGTTCCATGGATAGGGAATTATGCTTTTCAGGGGCTTTGAGGGGCTTGTAGTAGGGTTCCCCCTTGGGCCTGCTTGCAGGCATGGCTGTGCCTTGTTTGGAGTGTCTTCGTGAGATTCAGAGGGCAGGAATGTGGCCCATGCTTAGCTTCCCTTAACCCAGAAAAGGGGGTCTTTGTTTTCCTGCTTACTCTAGCTTTCTGTGTTAGTTCGTTTTATTGTAAATAGCTAATTAATATCAAACAATGTACAGAAAAAGAGGAAAAATGATTGGGGTATCCATTTTCCAAGTCCAAGTTTGATGAGAAAAGGTGTTAGAACAGCCTCAAGCTTATTTCTGACCCTTACTCTGCTTTTCTCCTCTCCTGCCTTCCCAGTGAGACAACTTTCCTATGCTATACTCCTGGCTTTCTTTTCTTCCTTCCTTTAATTTTCCCCCTTGCATCTATCTATCTATCTATCTATCTATCTATCTATCTATCTATCTATCTATCTATCTATCTATCTATCTATTTTTGAGACAAGGTTTCTCTATGCAGCACTGACTCTCCTGGAACAAACTCGGTGGGCCAGGGTAATCTCCACTCAGAGATTCACCTGCCTCTGCCTCTCAAGCGCTGGGATTAAAAGCATTTGCCGCCATCTGGCTACTCCTGGTTTTCTTGGAGTTTAGTATCATGGGCTATGATTAGTCAAGGGCTATGATTATGAAAGAATCATTACTTAACTCTGAGTCAACCAACTTGTTATCTTCTGATTAGCTGGCTAAGTGTTATGACCTGGTGAGGAACTCATAAATCATGTAGATGTAGGTGTGTGTGTATGTGTGTATATGCGTGTGTATATACGTGTGTGTACATATGCATGTGTGCGCGTGTGTGTATATATGCGTGTGTGTGTGTGTGTGTGTGTAAGTGTATACGTGTGTGTGTGTGTTGCTAATTTGTCATTTGTGTCCAGTCAGTGCTTGATACAGATCTCTGTCTGTCAACTCTGCCCAGGGGGTTGGTTACTAGCAGGGTAATCATCTTTCTGTTGCTTTCTCTTCCCAGTCTCTATGGCTTCACCAATTTGGTACCTGTCCCACCAAGGTCTAGGCTGGAAGAAGAGTTTCTTGGTGCTTTGGCTTCTGTTGATATAGAAAACTGGGAGTCTCCTTTTCTCTTGCCAAAACTCTGATTTTTTTTTGGAAGCCAACATTTTAAGAAGTCTTGGGAACATGACCTCTCAGAAACTGAAATGGCTGTGAGGTCAGCCTTAGCGATGCAGCTGATCATGAACAAATGTTGACCACTTGCCATCTTGCCACGCTGCAAGTTCAGCTGTTCTCCTCGGCACTGGGCTGAAAGACAGTGCCTGTAGTCTGTGACTTGTCCCGCTCTGCGTTGTGCTGTACTGTGGCTCTTTCTTGTTCCTAACGGCCTTCTCTTCTCTATGCTGTAGGGAGCTTCTGGAGACCACATGCCGCCTGGCCAACACGCTGAAGAGGCATGGAGTGCACCGAGGGGACCGTGTGGCCATATACATGCCTGTGTCCCCATTGGCCGTGGCAGCAATGCTGGCCTGTGCCAGGATTGGGGCTGTCCACACAGTGGTATTCGCTGGTTTTAGTGCAGACTCCTTGGCTGGGAGGATCAATGATGGTGAGCATGGGTGGGCATGGGAGGAACTCAGGAGTCCCCAGGTCTTGTGTGATGAGTCAACACAGCCCCACCTGTGGTTCAGGAGAGACAGTCTTCTCCCTGGCCCTGAACTTGAAATTTAGTAACCTCAGGCTCTTAGGATGGGACTCTAGGTGAACACCATTTTGCCCATCAAACTAACTGAAATTTTATTCTTATATCCTGTAAGTTTATTTAATGTTTATTAACGTCCATAGCTTTCAGATGGATTTCATGTGATTTCCTACCTACAGTCCTTGCCTTTCGTGGGTAGAGATAGCCTTACCTCTTCCTTTCCACTCTTGATGGTTTGTGTGTAGTTCTCTAATGGACTGGTTGGAAGTCCTGTGACCATGTTGACTAGGGATGGGGGAAGCTGGCATGCTCATCTTGGTCCTGATCCTAGAGAGAACACTGTAGCTTTATTTTTTTCAGTCTGAGGATGCTGTCAGCTGTGGCATTGCATGGATGCTCTTTACTGGGCTGAGGACCTTTCATCTGATTCCCCCCTTGTTGTTTCATGTTTCTAGCATGAAAGGTGCTGGATTTTTCAAATGCTTTCCCATTCACTCATTGAAACATAGGTTTTCCTTTATTCTGTTAATATTGTGTCTGACATTGTTGGGCTCTGCTTGCTGAGCTGTCCTTGCCTCCTTGCAGGGTAAACTCTTGTTACTAACAGCACTGAGGGTTCTGCAACACTGTTCAGGAGGGAAATTTATCCAACAAGTGCTTTTGTCTGACATTGGCATAAAGATAATGCTCTCCTCATAAAATGAAATTGGAGGGGCTGGAGAGATGGCTCAGTGGTTAAGAGCATTGCCTGCTATTCCAAAGGTCTTGAGTTCAAGTCCCAGCAACCACATGGTGGCTCACAACCATCTATAATGAGGTCAGGTGCCCTCTTCTGGCCTGAAGGCATATATTGTATACTAAATAAATAAATTAAAAAAAATGAAATTGGAAGCATACCTTCCTTCCATTTCTGAAAGAATTTGAGGATTGGTGCTAGTTGAATAGGATTCCATTTGTCCAAGGTTCAAGGTCTTCTTAAATGTCAGTTCTTCACTTGCCAGTGCACCTGTCTGATCCTGGTCTTTTCTCTATGAAGGGGTTACTATCACCCCTGCTTTTGTTTTTTTGAGTTAGGGTCTTACTATGTAGCTCTGGCTATCCTGGAACTCACTATGTAGACCACACTGGCCTCAATTCTCAAAGATCAGTCTGCTTCTCCTTCCTGAGTTTCTAGAACCTCTCGAAAATATCACCCCCAGCTTGGGAAACTGTGGGAGGCACTCGAGAAATTCAATCCATAACCCCCAGGGTGTGGGGGAACCCCTGCAGGCAGCATCACTGCCAAGTGTTCGTTCTAGACTCTTACACAGTGACAGACTGAAAATTCATCCATATACACGTTGTCCCTTAGTGTTGTGTGAAGGGAATGCCCTCAGAAGTTGCGTCTCTCACACTCTGCCCTGGGCCTCAGCTCGGCTGTAGAAGTGTGGGCTTCCAGGGAGAGTCCTGAGGGAAGCCTAGCTGGGACTTTGAAGAGAGGAATGTGACAGGGAGGGGAGTGCCCTCGTGAAGGCAAGGACACCCACTTGGAGGTGTTGGCTCTGTACTCCAGACAGCAAAGGGCCTTGGCCTATGGAAGTCACTAGCAGGGCTGGCTACGTGGAAGCCTTGGGATTTGGTCTCCATTTCTTGCTGTTTCTCTGCCACGGTGGTTACTCTAGGCAATGTGACCCTCCCTCACTCGGGGAAAGCCTCTCCAGCTCACTCTGGGGCAGGCGAGAGGGTCGAAGCCTGGCTGGGAAACTGCCTTTATATTGCTGACTTGTGCAAGAACAGTTTATTTCAAGGTCGCTTGTTTCTGGTTCTTTCCCACTCACCCTCAGAGTTTGAGAAAGATGGGGCACTAATCTGTGACACCCCGAGCTTCCACTGCAAGCAGACCTTTTCTTTTCCTGTGGGGTCTTTTTACTTGGTTGGACTTCATCTGTCACACTCTTAGGCCTGGATTATCCAGCTACAAAAGTCAGCTCGGGCTGTGAGGTTCTACACTGACCAGACAGTCTGTGTTGTGTTCCTTAGCCAAGTGCAAGGTCGTTATCACCTTCAACCAAGGACTCCGGGGAGGGCGGGTGGTGGAGCTGAAGAAAATAGTGGATGAAGCTGTGAAGAACTGCCCGACGGTCCAGCACGTCCTGGTGGCTCACAGGACAGATGCCAAGGTTCACATGGGAAAGCTGGACATCCCTCTTGAGCAGGTGGGTTTACTTCATGTGATACAGATTATTATTAGATCACCTGTGTCTGGGAATTGTTAGGCTCTCGGTCTGGGTTTCCTGGATGTGCCCCCCCCCCCCCCGCCACTCCTTACACCACAGTGGGAGTAGAATCTGGTGTTTTGTATGTTAAGTAGGAGCTCAAACACCAAGCTACACTACCAGCCTCAATCCATATCTTTTTGAGTTGTAACTTGAATTGTAGTGTCCTGACTTCAGCTAGGGAAACGGTACTCTCCAGGGGCCTGCTGGAAGGGAGTGGCTGAATGCCTTGACCCAGTGACGTGCTCTGTCCTTTCCAGGAGATGGCCAGAGAGGCCCCTGTGTGTGCTCCTGAAAGTATGAGCAGCGAAGACATGCTGTTCATGCTCTACACCTCTGGGAGCACCGGGTCACCCAAGGGACTCGTTCATACGCAGGCAGGCTATCTACTGTATGCTGCCACAACGCACAAGGTAGGAACCCAGGGGAAAGGGGTGGAGGATGGCTGGTGCTACGCCTCTGGCACATTCTGGGTAGGGCAAGGAGGAACCATAGTGATCTCGCAGATGCAGGCTTGTGGTGCTGATGTGAGTTATGGTGCCGTAGGGTGGATGTGGGAAAGAGACAAGAAACCTGCGCCTGCTGTGGCCCTTCAACCCCTCTCTCCTGCTCCAGCTCCTTCTGCTCAAGGTGTGGGGGATGGGGCCCTTGTGGGCTCCCTTTCATTTCTGACTTCTTGAGCTCCTACACATATACCTTACAGCTGCACTGTAAAAAGAAAGGATCTGAACAGCGTAACTTACCAGGGCTGGGATGGTAGAATACAGGCTTGGTATGCATGAAGCCCTGGCTTCCAGCTCCAGGATTGTAGAAAATCAAAGCCAAGCCAAACCCAGTCCTGTTCTGGTATAACGATGAATACATTCACTATTATATATTAAAATATGCATTTTCTTCCACTCAGAAGTTTATAGTTCATTCTTTCCTTCTGATTTTTACTTTCTGTTTGCTTGAGAGCTTTTTTGCTTGTTTTTATATTATTTAAATTTTTTTGTACAATATAGTCTGATCATGTTTTCCCTCCCCCAATTCTCATGATATCTTCTTCACCCTCTAACCAACCAACTTTATGTTCTCTCTTTTAAAAAAGAAACAAAAACAACCCCCCACAAAAAAAAATCAAAACAAAAAAACAAAACTAAAAAGCACAAAACCCCCACAAAAATAAAAATCAGAACAAAAAAGTGTAATACCAATGAGACAAAGAAGAAAATACAAAAACAAAATGAACAATCCACAAAAATATCATTGAGTTCATATTATTTCATCAGCTATGCTTGGGCATGGGGCCTGCCCCGGACTATGGTTGATATACTGAGTGAGACTCTGTGGGAAAAAACTGATTTTCCCTTTGCCAGTGAGTATCAATTGCAGATAATGTCTTTGTTGAGGGTGAGAGACCCTGTGGTGGTTTGAATAGGAATGGCCCCCATGGACTCATGCATCTGAGTACTTGATCTATAAGAGGTGTCACCTTGTAGTAGAAGTGATTTTGGAGGAAGTGTGTCACTAGGGTGGGCTTCAGGTCTCAGAAGCTCAAGCTAGTTCTCTTCCTGCTGCCTGCAGATCTAGAGGTAGAACTCTCAGCTACCACTGCGGCACCAGGGCTGCCTGCACGCCACCAAGCTTCCCGCCAGGATGATAAGGAACTAAACCTCTGAACTGTAAGTCAGTCCCAGTGAAATGCTTTCTTTTATAAGAGTTGCTGTGGTCATGGTGTCTCTTCACAGCAATAGAACCCCGACTAAGACAGACCTCATGTCTGCTTTTCCTCCTGGTGCTGGGAACCCATGCAGGCCTTGTTCATGCTGCCACAGTCAGAGTTCATATCATTTCCAGTCTTTCGTCTGGAAGGCATTGTCTCCTCGGAGTCACCCGCCCCCTTGGCACTTACAATCTTTGCCTTATTTTTGAAGACAGAATCTTACCCTGTAGCCTAGACTGGCCTCATACTTGTGTCCTCTTCCTGCTTCAGCTTCCTAAGAGTTGGGATCATAGACCTGTATCAGCAAGCCTTGCTTCCCACTGACCCTAAAAAGAAAAGGAAAAAAAAATTGAGTCTCTGAAGCAATTGAAAATTCATTCTGAGTACTACTCATTTCAAAAGTAAAAATAAACTTAAAACACTTTTATAAAGAAATTTGAATTAGTAAGTGGAAATTGGACACCAGAGGGACACCCTTTAGGCATGTGGAATGACAGATCATGCTTTATTCCAATAAACGTGTATAAAGTGTTGATGGGTAGAGGGCTGGGATTTAACATGGGTCCCTGGTTGCCTCAGCGAGTAGCTGACACTTCCCAGCTAGGGTTGAGTTTCTGGGTTCCGTTGGTGGACTGGATGACCTCTTCCTAAGGGAAACTCAGCTAGGACTAGTGGCAATAACAAAGGGAACTCTCTGGCCAGGTGACCTGGAAGCCCATGTCTCTGTGAGCAGGCTTAGACACTGTTCTGGCTGACAGCAACTTTCCTTGCTTGGTCTGTCCTCATGAGGCCAGAGTTCCAGCCAGGCTTCCAGAAAGAACCTTGAGTCCCAGAGAAATCTTGGCTGGTGTTTTCGTCATCACTGCTCTATTGCTGTGAAGACATCATGACCAAGGCAACTCTTGTAAAGGAAAACATTTCATTGTGTGCTTACTTACAGAGTATAGTTCATGATCATGGTGGAGAGAAGGCAGGTATGGTGCTGGAGAAGTAACCGAGAGTTCTAAACCCTGATCCATTGGCAGAGAGAGAGAGAGAGAGAGAGAGAGAGAGAGAGAGAGAGAGGAGAGAGAGAGAGAGAAAGAGGGACTGGATCTGGCAAGGGCTTATGAAACCTTAAAGCCCACCCCCAATGATACGCTTTCTCCATTAAGGCCACACCTCCTAATCCTTCTAATCCTATCAAAGAGTTCTACTCTCTGGTTACTAAGTATTCAAATATATGAGCCTATGGGGGACATTTTCATTCTAACCACCACATTCCATTCCCTGGTCCCCACAGGCTTGTAGTCACCATAACGCAAAAGTGAGTTCAGTCCAGCTTCTAAGGTCCCCAGTCTATCATAGTCTCAACACTGTTTAAAAGTCCAAAGTCTCTGAGACACATGGCAATATCTTAATCATAAATCCCCAAAAAATAAAACTCAAAAAGCAGATCACATATATCCAACTTATGATAGCACAGAATACACATTACCATTCCAAAAAGGAAGAAAGGGAGCATAGTGAGGAAATACTGGACCGAAGCGAGACTGAAACCCAGTAGGGCAAACTCTAAATTCTGTATTCCCCTGCTTGTTGTCAAAGCACTTTTCAGATCTCCAAATCCTTTCAGCTTTGTTGAGTACAATACACTTCTCTCTTTTGAGCTGGTTCTGTTTCCTGTTAGCAGCTCTCTTTGGCAAGTGTCCCATCTCCGGCAGCTCCCACATCTTGGAAGCTCTAACACAAGGCAGGCTACACTTTCACAGCTTCAAGCAATGGCCACTCTGGATCTCCATGCAGGGAAACCCCTGACACACCCGTGGCCTCAGCAGTTTTTCTTAGCTGGAGGGAGATTCCACAACCCCTTTCTTGGTGTCCCTGACTCTAAAACCAACACCATGTGGGTGTCTGATGCTGCTAAACTCTGCTGCTTGCTGGCACTGGAGCTTGGCCTCCTCTTTCAATTATATTTGCATCAGCTCTCTATTGTTGATGGCTCCCTTTGCTGCTTAATTCCATTTCACAGATGGGAAGCTTATCTGGATGGGGTCATCCCTAAGGTCCCCACTCTGTTCTATTTAGCACCAGGCTTTTCTTTTAGCTTTTTATCTCCTTGAGCATTGGACTTAGCACAACATCACCTTTCCAGTGCTTTTCCCCCTCAGACTGTACATTTTGTATTTCTCTTCATTCAGCTTGCTCCTTTTCATTACACACACATGTACACACACGATTAAGAAACACAACAGAGTCAATAATAGGCTGTCTTGAAATCTCCTCCGCCAAAGCCACTAATCTGAAACTCTAATTTAGCTTCAGGTAGATTTTCAGGACAACAGCCACGTTCTTTGCCAAAATATCACAAAAATGATCTGTCTCTAGGCCACTTACTAATGCTCTTCCCCCCAAAACTTCTTGAGCTGGGCCCATCACAGTTCAAATCACCCTCAGCACTGTCCTCCATACTTCTGCTGGAATGTTCCACTAAACTCTGCTTGAAGCATTCAAGTGCTTTTCTAGCCCAAAGTCCCAAAGTCTTCCATATTTCTCCAACAAACAGCATGGGGAGGCTTGTCATAGCCATAGCCCAGTGTCTGGTACCAGTTTCTGTCTTAGTCACTGTTCTATCGTTATAAAGAGACACCACAACCAAGGCAACTCTTGTATATATAAAAAGGCATTTAACTGGCGACTGGCTTACAGTTTCAGAGGCTTAGTCCATTATCATCACTATGGCAGTGAGCATGGTGGCAGGGTGGCTTTCATGACACTGGAGAAGTAGTTAAGAGATTTACATCCTGATCCAAAGTCAGAGTAAGAGTGAGTGAGCGAGAGGGAGGACAGAGAGAGAGAAGGAGAGAAAGAGAGAGAGAGAGAGGTGTTGGGCTTGGTGTAGGCTTTTTGAAATCTTCATGACACGTTCCCTCCAACAAGGCCACACTTACTCCAACAAGGTCACATCTCCCAATTCTTCTCAAATAGTGCCACTCCCTGGTAACTACACATTCCAATATATAGGCTATTCTTATCCAAAGTACCCAAAGGGGTACAAAGATAGGGAAGGGGGCATCTTTTTCAATAATTAAGAGATTTTTTTTTTTTGAGTATTGGGTGTAGAGACCTTCAGACTTCTATGGCTAGGAAACTCAGGCCTTTTTCGAAAATATACAAATCTTAACAAAACCCAGTCTGTGTTCCATGAGTTACTCTAAAATGAGCATCACAGTAGTGAGGGAATGGAGTGTCTATTAGTCCTGCGGAAGCCCCTTCTACAGTCTCATCCTCTATGGCGTGATCATCACTGCCCCATGTTCCTTTCAAGGTTCACCCCCAAACCACATCCCTAGACATACGTATTTCTTTTTTTTTTCAGCTTATAAAACCATTGTAAATCCGTTTATTTCATTTAAGTCATTGAGTGACTTAACATGGCTGTTTTTTTTCTTTTTTTTTCTTTTTTTTTTATTTATTTATTGAGGATTTCTGCCTCCTCCCCGCCACCGCCTCCCATTTCCCTCCCCCTCCCCTGATTAAGTCCCTCTCCCTCATCAGCTTGAAGAGCCATCAGGGTTCCCTGACCTGTGGGAAGTCCAAGGACCGCCCACCTCCATCCAGGTTTAGTGAGTTGAGCATCCAAACCGCCCAGGCCCCCCCAAAGCCAGCACGTGCAGTAGGATCAAAAACCCATTGCCATTGTTCTTGAGTTCTCAGTAGTCCTCATTGTCCGCTATGTTCAGCAAGTCCGGTTTTATCCCATGCTTTTTCAGACTCAGGCCAGCTGGCCTTGGTGAATTCCCGAAAGAACATCCCCATTGTCTCAGAATGTGGGTGTACCCCTCGCGGTCCTGAGTTCCTTGCTCGTGCTCCCCCTCCTTCTGCTCCTGATTTGGACCTTGAGATTTCTGTCCGGTGCTCCAAATTGGGTCTCTGTTTCTGTCTCCTTTCATCGCCTGATGAAGGTTAATATTCAGGAGGATGCCTATATGTTTGTCTTTGGATTCACCTTCTTATTTAGCTTCTCTAGGATTGCGAATTGTAAGCTCACTGTCCTTTAATTATGGCTAGAAAAGACATACGTAGTTCTGCTCATCGCAGTATTTGGATGTTTTCTTTATCCGTGGGCTCTCTTTTATCCCCTTCCTCCCTTTCATTTCCTTGGAGTCTGTCTATGGCTGCTAGCCATTTGTCGCCAGGTCCCTCTAAGCTTTATTTTCCTCAAATGGTCAACAGGAGCCCAAGATCAGTGAGGGAAGTTGATGGTGTTCAGTGGGTGCTTGCATTTGACTTTTTAAAAATTTTTTAAAAAACAGTGGTATAAGGTTGTTCAGAAATATGCCATATTTTTTTTTCTTCTCTTGAGGTCTATGACAAGCCTGTACTCAACTGCCAACGTACGTTCCCACTTCAAGTTGCCACCCCTTAACTATCTAACGGGATGAAATGGCACCACCGGGTACATGCTTGTTTCAGGACATGGGTCACCTTTAGCTCACAGATAAACACCTGAGCAAATTTATTCTGTAGCTCAGCATTATTTGTTTTGGAGTATATTTTCTAGGCATGTGTTCCATGTACTGTTTGGTACTTGGGATGGCCATATTGCTGTCTGTGTTGGTGGTTCTGTCTTCTGCTGGGCTCTGTGGGAAAACCCTGCAGCCGTCACACACTGCACTCCTGGCATCTGTGGTGGCTGTGTCACAGTTACAGACGGCTGTGCAAATGACCATGTCTTGGTGGTGGGTAGGAAAAAGGTGACTTGGGTCAGGCAAGTCCTTGAGGGTCTGTCCTTTCCTGTGTCCGTAGCTCGTGTTTGACTACCAGCCAGGTGATGTCTTTGGCTGTGTGGCTGACATCGGTTGGATCACAGGACACAGCTATGTGGTGTATGGACCCCTCTGCAACGGAGCTACCACGGTGCTTTTTGAGAGCACCCCAGTTTACCCTGATGCTGGTGAGGACCAAGAACTCTGGTGAGACCTGCACTGGGTAGTGTGGGAGGGATCTGAAGGCTGGAGGAAAGAGTCACAGAAGCCTGGATCTGGCAAGGGAACTAACTGTTCTTGGGTTCCATTGACCAGATGCCAAGTGGACATTAGAGATTCCAGGCCTTGAGCCCCGCTAGGGGAACTGGAGCCTAGGGCTGTGTGCAGAAAGATCAGAAGGAGTTGGTCAGGGAACAGTTTTATCTCAAAACCACCCATTTCACTCTAACATTCTCCAGCTCATATCTGGACCACCCCACTTGGCTACATCTAGCCTTTCCTTGAAGCCTGGGCCAGCTCCCGTCTTTCCCACCCTCCTCAGTCTCACTGCCCAAGCCTCGGGACCATACATGGCTTGCAGCCACCCTTGTTAGGTTTCATTCACTTTGAGGATATGGCCTCATGCTGCTCTCTTTGGTATTTCTCTCACACAGCACACTGTCCCCAAATGTTTGCTTTAATGTAGTCAAATTGCAGCAGCTCTGCAGCTCACTCTCGCTCCAGTGTTGGGGCATGAACTTCCTCTTTGCCTCTTGATCCTGCCAGCAGCACTCAAGGGAGCATAACGGGGTGATAGCAGGGATTGAGGGTCATTGCCTAAATGCAGCTTCAGGGAATGGTGTGAGCTACAGAGTTATGAGTATTAGGTGTGTGTTTTCTGGAGACATGGCTGCACACATTCGAGTGGCTATGTTTTTACCCAGGGAAGATGAGTCATTTCTTTAGGGTCCATTTAAATACCACCAATCAAAGTTCCATGTCAGTGTTTGAAACTTGCAGCAAATATGTCTCAAGCTGATCTCTGGCTGGCTCACGTGGAACAAACACCTTATATGAGGCTGTCATCCACAGTCGGGTCTAGAAGCTTCCTTTTCTGTGATCACACACAGAGACCCAGCCCTTAGTTACTCTGAGCTTAGCATGAATGTGTGTAAAATAGGCTGTGCTTAGTGGGATCTTTGACTGACTGTAACCCTTTTGTAGGTCGCTACTGGGAGACAGTGCAGAGGTTAAAGATCAACCAGTTCTACGGTGCCCCAACAGCTGTCCGGCTGCTACTGAAGTATGGGGATGCCTGGGTAAAAAAGTATGACCGCTCTTCCCTGCGCACACTGGGGTCAGGTGAGCATAGCGCTGTGTGGCTCAGCATGGGCCTGGGGCTCAGAGGGCCAGGCTGTGCTGGCTGGGGAGGAGGAACACCCCGTTGTCTCAGCAGTGGTGGCTCTAACCTTGATGGGCAAGGCTTGTGTGCTAGGCCTGGGAGCTTTCCAGATGGACACTGAGAAATCAGGCTACAGGATGCAAGGGCAGAGTACCTCTTTTCAGAGGCTTGACAGATATCTACTCAAATGTACAGATGCCAAGGGGCCAGGGTGATAAAGACTTCCTTTCATACATAACACAGCCAAGCACTACCTAGATCAACTAGAGAAGAATATAGACTAGAAGGTAGGAGAGGGTGTGACGGCTCCCTCGGTAGGAGTTCTCGCAGTATGCATGTCCTGAGCTTCATGTGGATGGGGCCGCACAGGGTGTTGTCACGGGTAGCAATGGCTTGCTAATGTCATGGCTGTAAGATATTCCACTGTATAGATATATCACACCTTATCCATTCTGCCCTTAAAGACAGTCTCTCTGGCTCTGATGAGCAAGACTGGCACAGATGGATCCTTGGTACATGTGCTTTTTTTTTCTTTTTTCTTTTTTTTTTTTGGTGTCTACTCTCAGTTCTGTGGAATAAATGTCAGGAGACAAAATTTCAGGCAGTGGGGTAAAAACATCTTTAGCTTTAATAGGTTCTGCCCCTGACAATTGTTGAGAGTGGTTTATGGGATGTCTACTCCCTTAAAGAATACAGCGAAAGTGCCAGTTGCTCCTCAGAAGCCCTGTGCCAGATTTCAGTCCTGCACTGTGGGTGATATTCTGTTTACCCCACTCTTAAATTTTGGGTTTTTTTTTTCTTTTTGCCTCATGGGCTGTCATGGTGACTACCTCATCATAGTGTACATTACTCTGATGACTATGGTCACAGGAACACAGGCTTTTTTCCAGGTCTTTTGATGTAACCTTTAGCAAGGTCACAGAGCTTTTCCTCTCTAATAATTTATCCCTTTTGGCTTCTAGTTTTTAATTTTAAAGTAATTTTTGTTTTTGTGTGGTTTCAGTGGGAGAGCCAATCAACCATGAGGCCTGGGAGTGGCTCCACAAGGTTGTGGGTGATGAGAGATGTACGCTGGTGGACACTTGGTGGCAGACTGGTGAGTGTCCCTGAGGGGTGGTTGGAACAGGCCTGGGGACCAGCCAGGGGCTGGAGGAGGGGCTCTTCATGTTCTCAGGGGACTGTCTTGGCACTCACCAGGCCCGTGCCCCTTCAGCACGCAGCTGGAGAGGAGAAGGCTTGGAGGTACAACCAGGCTCTAGGGGACATGTGATGCTTTCCTGGGCCTTGGTTTCAAGTGCTTCTTACAGCCTCTGTGTGAGCCCCAGAGTGAGGACACTGTGTGGTGACACACTAGGCCAAGTGGCCTAAGGCCAGTGGACTGACAAGTTCTTGGAGTTCGCTCTCCTTTGCAGGCAGGGCCCTTTCCTGGCTTTCTTTCGTCCTTTTTAATTTTGGTGCAGAGCTGGGAGTCAAGCCCAGGATCTCATAGACGCTCGATAGTTTCCTGCCACTGAGCGCAGCCATTTCTGAGGGGGACAAGTACTTTTGTTCTAGGGATTCAGAGTCTGAATTTAAATGTTAGCAGGAAAAGGAAGTTTTCCTGTGGTTGTTTTGTTTTGATTTGTCATTTTTTGAGTATTTGGCTGCTTGGGATGTTCAGGGGAAGAGGCCACCACTACACAGTAACACAGTCATCGTTGTCTTGTGTTGCAAGTAGCCATCAGGAGACAGGTTCAAAGAGTAGCTCTTGCCTGTGCTGGAAGACTTGGGACAGAGATCTTTTCACAGTGGACCTCATGAGATGCCACCATACATGCAGATAGATGCAGGTCCCAGAGAAATGCCCCACGGGCTTCACTATTCATTGTTGTGTGTCAAATAGTCCTGGCTTCAAGCAGTTTATTTCTTCCGCCTTCCTAGGCAAGCTCGTGGCTTTCCCCCCTTCCCTATCTTAAACACAGGCCTGACCCAGTGAGGGTCTGTTAAACAGAGGGTATCCCCTCGCCCGTCTGCAGAATGCACAGCCAAGGGTCTCTGCTTGTGCCCACACTGGAGGAGACTGCAGTCCAAGCCTAGATAGACATATTCTGGAACCTACCCGTCCCTGGTTCTCGTGTCAACTGGTGTTTCTTCATCCTTTCTGCAGAAACCGGCGGCATCTGCATCGCACCACGGCCCTCGGAAGATGGGGCGGAGATCCTCCCGGGTATGGCCATGAGGCCCTTTTTTGGCATCGTCCCAGCACTCATGGATGAGAAGGTGTGTGAGATCCTGCAGAGGTTGTCTCCTGCACATCTGCCTTGCTACTCATCTGACAAGCCTTCCACATGCCCTACCTTTTGTCCTTTGCTAAGTAAGATGCAGGGTCTGGTTCCTAGCGTAAAGGCCAGGTCCTCGCATGCTCTCTGGAGCCCCTTCTCAAGCAGCACTGCTGATGTCTGCTGCAAGTCAGGGCCCTCATCCGACTTTGCCAGAAGGAAAGCTCTGGCCAGTTCCAGTCAGTGCTTCCTAGTTTCTGCCTCAGGCCACGCAGTCAGGACTGTGCTGATGGTCAGTTCTTTGCTTTTCTCCCAGAGCTAGCCAGGTCTCTAACGAATGTCTCCCTTCACCTTAGGGCAATGTTGTGGAGGGTGGTGATGTCTCCGGGGCCCTGTGCATTTCTCAAGCTTGGCCAGGCATGGCAAGGACCATCTATGGTGACCACCAGAGATTCATAGATGCCTACTTCAGAGCATATCCAGGTGAGAAGCTAGGGCGGACCCCCATACCTTCTCCATGGATTCCTGGAATCACGTTTCCATAAATAGGGGAACCCGTTAAATTCATGGCAACTGAGTGTAATGTGATGATTCTATGGAAGCGAGCCTGGCTCTGAGCCCCCCTCCACTTCCCAGACCTTCCTTAGCTTGACTGGGGGACAGGGTGACCATGCCGAGCCTCTATAGGGACCTCGGTGGACATGAGTACATTTGTTCACTCATGGCTCTGGTCTGGGATGGACATGTTGGTGTACACTGGGAGAGTCGAGGGAAGAAACACGCTTGGAAATGGTCACGCAGGCTGGGCGCTCTCACGGTAGATATCCCTGTTCTCAGTTTTCTCTTGGGTCCTGGGTTGGAGGTTGGTGTGACCGCTATCATCTCTGCCTAGCTGGAGCTAGCAGCTTCCAGTCTCCAGGTTCCAGCGGACACTCATCTTGAGGGGCATCCCAGCTGTGCTGCTGTCTGTTTCCTGCTCTCTGGACATTGCCACCTTGGTATCATTTGTGGGACACAGTCTCGGTGCCACTTGTTCTCTCATTAGAGCACAGCCTGGCATCCCCTAGAGAGGTGTTTTTACATCAGTTGCTGGAGGGAGCTCACAGACCAAGAATAACTCAGTCACTTTCAGAGTTAGCTTCCAGAGTGGGGCTGGGACCTGGACTGTGCCGGGGCAGGGTCAGAGTCCCTGGCACTGAATGCCCCACTATGGTATAGGCTATTACTTCACTGGAGATGGAGCTCACCGGACTGAGGGTGGCTATTACCAGATCACAGGGCGCATGGATGATGTCATCAACATCAGTGGTCACCGCCTGGGGACTGCCGAGATTGAGGATGCAATGGTAAACTCAACTTGCCTTTTACTTTGCCTGGTACTCTAAGGATACACTCAGAGTCAGGGCGAGATTATACACCCCAAGTCACCCCAGGGCCTTTTGCCCTCTGTTTTGCACAGGCTGACCACCCTGCTGTTCCAGAAACGGCTGTCATTGGGTACCCACATGACATCAAGGGAGAAGGTAAGTGTCCCCTTCTCCCTCCTGTGGAGGTTCATTCTCAGCAGGATGCCCCAGTAGAAGGAACAACAGGTCTCTGAGGATGCAGTGACAGGCCCTAGGGGCCACACTCTTGCCTTCCTGGTGAGAAAACTGAGCAAGGTAAGGATTAAGGGTCTGAGCTATGAAATGCCCAGATTTGCTGACCTTTAAGGATACTAGACCCCAAGAAGGCATGACCTATTCTGCCCCCGACTAAGCCTGGAAAGTTACCTCTGTTCCTGATATCTCGGGGCACTTTCTAAGCCACATGCACGTTTTCCTGCCTACCTCCCTGCTTGGTTTTGGCACTAATGTCAGCTCTGCTGCAGCCGTACCTGTGCACTGGGCTACAGCAGGCTGTGTGCTGCCCTGCTGCCCTGAGACACTGGGGAAACTTGTCCTGTGACTCTAGGGCATTTTGACATAACGAGGGAGGGCAGAGTAGGTATGAAAATGGTCTTAAACTAATGATACCCCTCCCCTTTTCAATTCCCCTCTCTCTGGAGCCAGCCAGTTCCTAAGTGGCTGTGTCTGGAAAGGACACTTGAGTGTTGCAACGGCAGGCCCTCAGCACTCACGCTGGTGTGACCTGGCCACATCCTAAGCCTGTGTAAGGTCATTTCCCCACAAAATGACCTTGTCTGCCCTGCCCAGTGGCCTGGGATTGAATGTTCCCTCTCCTCTTGGGGACATTGCATGTTACAGCTTGCTCCAACTGTCACCTACTTCTTGTCTACACGTGTGTGCTGCTGTCCCAGTATTCAAACATTTGAGCTCTTTTCATGTCCTGGCCGGAACCCAAGCCCTCAGACGTGCCAAGTTCGCAGTCTTCTACCGTGCCATATCCCCTCAGATATTGCCTTTTCTTTTCTTTTTATATTTTTATTTTACATCTATGGATGTTTTACCTGCATGTGTGTCTGTGCACCATGTGTGTGCAGTGCCCACAGAGGATAGGGATGCACTGGGGTGGGACATTGGAGTTCCTGGACCTGGACTTACAAATGGTTATTAGCTGCCATAGGGAATAGGATCTAGGTCCTCTGGAAGAGTGGCTGGTGTTCTTAACTGCTGAGATAAGACGTATCTCTAGCCCCATCAAATCCTTTCTTTGAATTGGCATCTCGCAAAATTTAAAAGCCAATTAAGTGCTTTAAGAACAGTGTCCTTCATTCCCAGAGAACCAATCTGCTGATGTGACCGTGGCTCTATTAGGGGGACTCAGGCATGTGGGAGAGCTGTTGGGACAGTCTCCAGCAGAGGCAGTGTCTAGATATCAGCAGGGTGGGAGGTGGTTAGCAGTGAGAACGGTTCCTCATGGGTGGCTGGGAAGGTACCTTACTTGGATAGGGACCTGGGCCACTTTTGGGGCCCCAGCATTTTACATCTCTGTGGTATAGGGATCTGCAGTGCACTGGCGTGCTCCCAGCAGTAGGAAACTGTGAAGGTTCAGTTTGCATTTCCAGACAGTGTCAATGATTAAGTCTTGAACTTGAGAGGGCACGGAACTGCTGAAAGCAGCCCGTGACCCAGACACCTTCTGCCTTGCCTTTGGGGGCTTATCAGTAGTACCCGGATGAACCCTAGAAAATATGAACAAGGTCAAAGAAACTGCACTGCAGAGGGAGAGCTTTAGATTGGGCAGGCTATGCTGGGCTATGCTCTACCTCAGCTGCTCCACCTACATTTGGGCTCTTCAGGGGCACTTCCAGTGTGGTGCCTGATGCTTGACACTCTCCCTGGTTCCTCTGGCCTCTTCCTGCTCTGGCAGCCGCTCTCAGCATAGATAGTATTGGTCCTTCAGTGCTTACAGGGCTGTGAAGAAAATTTACATACATACGTATGTGTGATGCTAGGTAGGTGTTTCATTGGCTTCTAACAGATTTGGAATTCACAGTTTGAAGTTAATGTCAAACTGCTTGAATATACTTGCATGCTTGTACCGACTCCCTCTGAATGATGAAGCCCTTCGGTCTAGTTTGCCTAGGGCCTGAACATTGTGGGCTTTGGCCAGTCTCTTGCCTTGCTGGCTTATGACTGCTTGGACCTTGCACAGTTCTGTCTGGGTCTTAATTTGCTCCTCCACCACCCTTTATCCCTCCTCTGGAATCAATAATCCAGGTCTCTCTCCAATGTCACGTCAACTGCCAAGATGAAACAATGCAATTCTTTCCTCTGAAGACATCATAACCTGAAAGGGTGGGGATAGTGAAGCTATCAGCCATTCTCAGAGACCAAAGACTAACTGATGGGCAGAGTCAGGAAAAGGGTCACAGAGTTTAAATTAACCAAGCAGGGCTTTGAGGGATGAATAAGAGCTTTTCAGGTGGAGACGGGGAGCCTCTCTAGTAGCAGCTTAGTTCTCTACACGGAGATCAAACATAGTGTGTGCAGGAAGCAAACTTTAGTCAACATACTTAACACACAGCTAACCTACTCCAGGCGTGATTTCCGGTGCTGAAGACACACCAGTGAATGTGAAGAAGGTGAGGCCTCTGCCATCATGGGCTCACCGGATGGGACGGGCAGGGAACAGAAAGGAGAGACAAGCACTGAACCGTAAGCACGGTCACTGAGGACGTTCCACACAGTGCAGCAGGTTCAAGAAGCCCAGGGGAAGGAAATGTTCAGGAGATGGGACCCGGTGCAGAGCTGACAAATGAGTGGCTGGAAGAGCTGCACAGTATGCAAACACTTAGTGAGGGGAGGGGCATTGCAGGGCAGCAGGAGGACAGGTGAGGGGAAACAGTAAAGTTAGATCTTTGTGTGGCAGTAGGACCCAGGGTGCATCCTTTCTAGATCTCTCCAGGACCCTGAAAAGTGTTGTCTAGTGTGTGTGCTGACACATGCGTTCGCCTTCCAGCCTTTCTTCCATGATGGGGTCTTTCAAGCTTGACGTTTGATACTGTCTAACACAGTAGCCCCAGCATGCTCAACAAGAGGTGCAACAGGGGAGTGTGTGTGTGTGTGTGCACGCACGTGTGCGTGCCATGCTCGTGCATGTTTGTACAGTGCACATGCATGTGAGGCCAGAGGTCAGAGTCAAATGTCTTGCTCAGTTGTCCTCCACTGAAGTTTTTGGGACATGGTCTTTCGCTGAACCTGGAGCTCACTGATTGGCTAGGCTGGCTGGCCAGCAAGCTCCAGGGAGCCACCATCTCTGTTTCCCCAGGGCTGGAACCATAGGCATGTCCCACCTTGCCTGTTCAGCCTTTTTATCCAGGTGCTGCAGATTTGAACTTGGGGTATTATCCTTGTGTGGCACCTATTTTACTGAGTGAGCCCTTTTCCCCACAACCTCTCCAGGATAAGTTGTCACCAGTGTTTTTGATCTTGACCATTTTTAAAGATGTAAGATGGAGCCTCACAGCTGTTTTGATTTGCATTTCTCTGATGACTAAGGATGCTGAACATTTCCTTAAGTGTCTTTCAGGCATTTTAGATTCCTCTGTTGAGAGTTCTCTGTTTAGGTTTGTACTCCATTTTTTTTTATTGGATTATTTTTTCTTTTCATTACCAATTTCTTGAGTTCTTTGTATATTTTGGAGATCAGACCTCTGTCTGATGTGGGGTTGGTAAAGATCTTTTCCCATTCTGTAGGCTATCATTTTGTCTTGTTGACCATGTCCTTTGCTTTACAGAAGCTTTTCAGTTTCAGGAGGTCCCATTTATTAGTTGTTTCTCTCAGTGTCTCTTCTGCTGAGGTCATATTTTGGAAGTGGTCTCCTGTGCCAATGCGTTCAAGTATACTTCCCATTTTCTCTTTTATAAGGTTCAGTGAGGCTGGCTTTATGTTGAGGTCTTTGAACCATTTGGACTTGAGTTTTGTGCATGGTGATAGATAGGGATCTATTTTCATTCTTCTACATGTTGATATCCAGTTTTGCCAGCACCACTTGTTAAATATGCTTTCTTTTTTCCATTTGATATTTTTTGCTTCTTTGTCAAAAATCGGGTGTTTGAAGATGTGTGGATTAATATCCGGGTCCTCCATTCGGAACACCATGCCTTCTTTCACAGTGGAGGGAAAGAACGTTAGGTCACATGTTTGAGGTCACACACAGCCATCAGCTCTGTTGCTGTGTCACACTCTCAAGCATGCATGACTACCCATGCAGGACGCAGGCGGAGCTACTCTTGGGGCTGCTTTCACTTGCTGTGCTGTGGCATGCTTCTTCAGGGTTGCAGGAAGGGAAGCCGTTGCTACTCTGTAATGGTCTCAGGACTTGGCAACCCTCTAGGTAACAGCAGCTGTGAGCACAGATTCAAACTGGACTCAGGACCTAGCACGCTGAGTCTTTGCTCTCTTTCCAGCTGCTTTTGCCTTCATCGTGCTGAAAGACGACACCAGTGACACAAACGTGGTAGTAAACGAACTCAAGTTGGCGGTGGCCACCAAGATCGCCAAGTATGCAGTGCCTGACCAGATCCTGGTGAGTCAACCCCCTCGGGGGGAGATAGCATGGCTCTCTTCAAGTCTCCTCTGCTTTCCACAAATGGCAAACAATGCTGAACTTTTATAAGCCTAGGGCTCCTTTTCCACCAATGTCAAAACTGTCCCCAGTGGTTTGGGTTTCCTGCATGTTTTTCCCGAGACTGGAAAGGGTCATAGCATTTGAAGTTTACAGCACACACCTGTTTAGGGCACAGCCCTAAGCAAGGTTAGATTCTTTTTGTATGTCAGCCTTTGAAGGCTGGCTTCAGGTACAGGGCTGAACGGTAAGGAGAATTGAATTTTGTTCTTTTTTTTCTTTTCGTGGGGCTAGGTGTGTATTTCCTTTCTATCTCTATGACAGAATGCCTGGGATAATTTACTTAAATGGTAGAAGGTTTTATTTTGGTTCACAGTGACAGCTTGTGGTTGGTTGGTTGGTTGGGCTGTGTTTTGGCCTGTGCCCACATTGCTTGTTTTGGTGTGAAACATGGGGCAAAACGAAGCTGCTTAAATCAGGGCAGCTGAGAGGGAGGGAGGAGCTGTGGTACTAACGTGTCTTTCAAAGGCTCTCTCCTGAATGAGCTAACTTTCTTTCATTAGGCCCCACCTGCTAAAAGTTCCACTGTCTCCCAATAACAGCATGAACTGGCAATCATACCTTTAACATATTCTTTGGAGGGCACTTGAGATTCAAATCCTGAGAGTATTGAGCCCAGAGACTTACGAATGCTGAGCATGTGCTCCACTGCTGAGCTATGCTCACCCGATTTCCAGATTTGAAAGATTCCAGAGACATGGGAAGCACCAGAGTCCCCCAACCCCATGTGGTTTTTCCCAGCAAGAGGTCAGTTCCTGCAGGAAGGCCCGGGCCACCCCTTAGTCTCTTCCTTCCTTCCCTGACACCTCTCCATTGTGATTTCTAGGTTTGGGATCCTCGGAGGCAGGAAGAGTCAGGCTCCCCTTCATATTGCCCACACTGCTGGCCTACCGCTGGACTTGTGACATGGACTATCTTCAAAGACAGTCATTATTAAAAATCTTATATACTCGAAGCCCTGGATTTAGTCTCCAGCTAGTACTGCCATCACCACACACACACACACACACACCCTCCCAAACACAGCTCTTGAAGTATTACCATTTGCATCAAACTGTAAGACAAAATTTACTGCTTAGTGGCTTTTACCCAAACTAAGTCCCAGGCTCGGGATGAGGAGGAACCCACTCAAGTATAGTGGTAGGCAAAGGAGGTCCAGCAGTCAGACCTGGAGTGGGGGGGCGGGTCAGTAAAGCTTTGTCACAGGTTAGATCATGTCCTTTGGGTTTATTTCCGCTTCAGCATCAGGTTGCAGGGGGATTAAGACCTTGTTTGGCTCATATATCAGGCAGCTGCTGCGGAGTTCTCATTGAGAAGTGTCAGCCTCTGCGGGAGAACTCTTATCTCTGTACAGTGAGACATCGGCACAGGGGACGCTGTCCAGATCCTAATAACACCACCTATCTTTGCCAGGTGGTAAAGCGTCTCCCCAAAACCAGATCTGGAAAGGTGATGAGGAGGCTGCTAAGGAAGATCATCACCAGCAAGGGGCAGGATCTAGGTGACACCACCACCCTGGAGGACCCCAGTGTCATCTCAGAAATCCTGAGCGCCTTCCAGAAGTATGAAGACAAGCAGGCTGCCACCAAGTGAGGTGTGCCTGTGTCTCTGCTCAGACAAGGCTGCGCCAGACCCCTGGCAGTCCTCAGGGAAAGGACCTGTGAAGGTGTCTTGTTCCATCTGAGCACATGACCTCTCTATGATCCCTCTGCTGTCCCTATGTGGGGCCAAAGCCCCTGTTTTCCTTTTGCAGCCCAGAGGGCCACTTCTATAGGGGAGGCCTTTGTTCTCCATCTGGTTTCCAGAGTGAAGTCACAATGGGCAGTGAGCCAGCACAGGGCCGCCAGAGGACTATTCACTGCTTAGCTCCAAAGCTCTTACGCCTTCTCCAGATGTGTCGAGATATAAAATGCAGATGTTTTATTTTTTTGTACTTTTCTATTTGGGGAGAATAACAGAACACTCGAGGGTAATGTGAACATTAACATTTAGTCTTTCTCTCTCTCTCTCTCTATCTCATACACACACAGAGGAATTGGGAAAATTCTCCCTTCTTGTCTCCCCAGGGAAACATGAAGATAACAGAGTGTACTTTTTATTAGAATTTGGTGTGCTTGAAGTCCAAATTGGAGATGTTTGTGCCTCTGTCTTACACACAATTGCTAGTCCTAGTTACCACGTTCGCTTCCGGTGTCTGTTTCATATTCGGTTGATTTGGTTTATGCCATAGAACAAACTCGACAGTTCTTCTGTTTCGCATGTTAGGGTTTGCACTCAGGGCCTTCTGCACACTAGGCAAGCACTCTACCTCTGAGCCACACACCAGCTCCTCTCACTCCCAAGCGACAGGGCGAATGTCCTCCCTTTCACTTGTGAAATCATTTGGGTTTGTTTCTCTAAGCTGTGATCTGGAAGGAGCTTCTTCCCCAAAGGTGCCTCTTAGTAGGAGATTGCCTTTGCTTCGACTATGTGAGGTTGTTCGTGGGAGTCAGCTAAAACTCAGGTGTCTTACTAAGGTTCTGGGCTCCTGAAGACTCTGCTCGTCCACTATCTTTTATGGTTGGGGCAGCAAGAACCACTGTGGTCCAATGACGACACTTGATGCTCCCTAGAAAGTCCTCTCTCAATGTGCCTTACGTCCCCTGGACATTGGTGGGTGATCCAGATTGTGAAGTCATGGAAAGCTTATTCTGTAGCTAGGTGTGGCTAAGCGTGGGAGGCCTGAGCATGTGACAGCTCTGTGAGCAGGGCCCCTGGGGGCGGAGGAAGACTATTCTATCTGGTCCATAGCACTTAGCTCTGTGGGTATTTCAGGGGTATTTTAGTTACTGCACACCTACTGTGAGTTTAACTTGTGTTGACTTGGGTAACGGGGTAAATACGCTGACACTTCCGGGAGGTGGAGCGGTTGTAGTATGTATAAATATTGAATAAATAGACCTGTGTTACAATCAGCAATAAAAAATGCCTTGTGATGGACTTGGTTGACTGTAGTTACTATACTCTTTGGGAAATGGCCTAGGTTTCCAGGTGGCTGATACAAGCTGTCAGAATGATCTACAGAAACACTCAAATAAAGCTTTATTTTGTTCACTCTCTTTTTATAGGGACTTCTTTTGTTGTTGTTGTTGTTTTTGTTTTGTTTTTTTAGCTGATGCTGTTCTATTTTGTTTCTTCCTGATGTTGGAGATGGACCCTAGTGAATGTTAGGCCAGCACTCACCTCAGACTTCCGTGTCTCTTTTCCTCCCTGAATACAATCCTAAGGGAAAAACTATAAGGGGTCTGTTCACTCAAAAGATAGCACACAAGAAAGTGTGGGTTGGTTAAGTGTGTGTTTGTTTACGTGTTGTGCAGGTGCACTTGTGTGTGTGGATGTGCAAACGTGCACGTGTGGACGCACGTGGAGGCCGGAAAACAACCTTGTGATACCATCTACCTTTTGTTTTTTTTTGGTTTTTCGAGACAGGGTTTCTCTGTGGTTTTGGAGCCTGTCCTGGAACTAGCTCTTGTAGACCAGGCTGGTCTCGAACTCACAGAGATCCACCTGCCTCTGCCTCCCGAGTGCTGGGATTAAAGACGTGCACCACCACCGCCCGGCTACCTTTTGTTTTTAAGACAGCGTCTTTCATTGGGGCCAGGACTCACCAAGTGACTAGTCTGGCTAGGCAGTGAACCCTAGAGAATCTGTTTCCACCCCCTCACTGCTGGTGTTACAAGTGAAAACTATCTATTCTATTCATGCCTGCCTATTTACTATGGGTTCTGGGGCTTGAACTCATGTCCCCATGCTTGCAAGGCAAACAATTTAGGAAGTCAAGCTATCATCACGCTGCTTCTGGAAAAGCCACCATTTCTGCGGGGAAACCACCCTCTGACTTTGTTAAGTGGCCAAATCTGTCTGTAGGAGTGAGGTTATAATGCTCATTCCCGAGTATCATGGGACCCAGCCTTAGGGACAAGCTCAAGTATGGCCATGTGACACTTGTCAGGGCCACCAAGAAACGCATAAAGACAGCATGGAAGCTGCCTGTTATCTACCACTTGCTTGACAAGAAATGATGTGGCCTGTCTGAAGGAGAATAAAGACCCAGGGATTAGTGACGACCTTAGAAAGCTACCTGCCTATTTCTCTGAGAACTACCTCTCTTGGGTTTTTGTCTCCTTGAAATTCCTAACAAAGATCCAAGTTCTTGGTACTGCGGTGCAGAGAGACGAGCAGGCAGCTAGAAGATGTGGGTACGCTGAGATTGGTCAGTCTCAACAGAGTCTCTCAGAAGTGTAAAAGAGCACGTGTTTGATGTTCATACCCATAAAGGCAAATTAAAGTCAGACTCGGGTTGGGTAGTGGTGGTGCATGCCTTTAATCCCAACATTCCGGAGGTAGGTGGATCTCTGTGAGTTCGAGGCCATCCTGGTATATAGCGCAAGTTCTAGGACAGGCTCCAAAGCTACACATGAAAACCCTGTCTCAAAAAAAAAAAAAAAAAAGTCAGACCCAGGAAGCAGCTGTGCCTTCTGAGATGTTTCATTTAAAGTCACTAAAACAAAAGCTACTACGCTCAGGAAATACAGCTTTTTAAGCATGACTAACAGTCCTAGTTAATCTTTAATAATGTATGGCTTTATTTAATAAAGGAGGCTGAAGAGATGGCTTAGTAGGCAAGGTGCTTGCTATCAACCCTGGGCCCATATGGTGGAAGGAGAGAACAGACCTCTGCGGGTTGTCCTCTGCCCTCCACATGCGCACTGTGGTGCACACACAGGGACACACATATGCAAATGGACAGAAATGTCAAAAATGCATGGCGACGAAATGGCTATCACTTATGCCTTGACTGTCAGAGGTACACGAAAGGAAATTACAGGAAATGCCGGGGAGCCTCCATCCCTGGCATAGTCACAGCAGCTGAAGTCATGGTGAAAAAGAGGTTTGTGGTTCCTGCAGTTCCTCCCTTGAAGATTCTATTGGCCATAACACATCGAGAGTGGGCTACCTTGTAGTCTGTAGTCCTGGTTCTGGGCCTGCATGGCAGCTGGGTTGATCAGCCTGCCAGCTTTCCCTCGTCCTCAGCACCCAGGGGAGCTCTCCAGCACCCAGTGTAGCAGACAGCAAGGAGCAGGGCCAGCTCTCCAGCACTCACACCACCAGGGCCAGCTCTACTGTTTTGCCCAGGCAGGGTCCCTGACCCGTGTCATCTCATGGCATACCAGGGAGGGGGCAGGGGAGCTCTCCTGCTCTCACACCCACAGGCCTGGCTCACCTGCACCCCTGCCAACAGGGTCATTTTTAATGTGCTACCCAAGCGAGGTGCCATGCCTTCTCCACCATGTGCTGAAACTGGGGGGAGGTGAGGGAGCAGGGCCGGTTCTCCCGCCCTGGTGGCCAGCTCTCTCACCTTGCCACAGGGGATGAGGGCCCAGGGGAGGGGTCATTGTTTCCTTACCCATGGCACCACGTGGCAGATGAGGGGTGGGCAGGGTCAGTTCTCCTGCTCTCATGGCCACCCCCGCACCTGTCGCCACATCGACAACAGATTCAGCTCTATCGTGCTGCCCAGGCGAGGGGCAGGGCCTGCTCTCCTTAGTGCTGATGCCAGGAACGGACACTCTCATAACCTCAGGGCCAGCTCTCCCACCCACCGCAGGCAGCGAGGGGAGGGGCGGGGGAGGCCACCTCTCCCTCTTCTCCTCCCCCCTTATGGTAGATGAAGGGTGGGGCCGGATCGCCCACTCGCGAGATCACCTGTGCCAGCAGGGTCAGCTCTTTGATGCTGCCTGCGCTAGGTGCAGCGCCCACTCTCCCACAGGGACAGGATCAGCTCTCCCACTCTCGTGACCCCGGCGGCCAGCTTTTCCCGCCTGTGGTAGGTGGCAAGGAGTGAGCCAGGAGGAGCAGGGTGGTATGGCTCTCCCTCTCCCATACCACCGTGTGACAGTCTGTGGGCTTAGCTCTCCCACTCTTGAGTATTCTGGGCTGGCTCACTTGCACCCCTAGCAGCAGGGACAGTTCCACTGGGCTGCCCTGGGGGCGGTGCAGGGCCCACTCTCCAGAGTGGCGCAGTTGGTGGGGGGCAGGGCCAGTTCTCCCTAGTAATAGCTTGATTTTTAAAGGTATCTTGTTATGAACTTTGAGGTTCTTTCTGAATGGGTTAATTTGGATAGAAAAGTAGCCTACATCTAGACGAAAGGGAACAGTTTTTAGGTCCAGACCGAGGGAGTATTTTCTAGGTCTAGACTGGAGGGAGTATTTTCTAGGTCTAGACTGGAGGGAGTATTTTCTAGGTCTAGACTGAGGGACTGTTCTTTATCTCTGGACCAAAGGAATGCAGTCTAGCTCTAGAACAAAAGGCCACATTAGAGATGTAGGCCAAGAGGATGCCTCCCACAAGTGGTGATTTTTCTTTTAATTAATTAATTAATTTTTGAGAAAATGTGCCAGTGAGCATCAGCTACCTCTAATCTGATGTATAGAATTCCCACTGTCATCTTGTTCAAATATTTTGTTGGGTAACAGGATTAAACCGATTAGATATGATATTTTTGAGTCTGTTGATACTTTCTTTTTTCTTCCTATCTTCCTTTCCTTTTTTGGTGCTGGGAATGGAAACCAGGTTCCCTGGTTCACTAAGCCTCCGTTAGTGAGTAACAGCCCTGGCCCCCTGCCAATTCAGTTTTAACTCTGGTATCAAACATAGGTATAAACAACTTTGACTAAGAACCAAGTGTCTGTGACATCACTCCATGCTCACGCTGAAGCCCTATACCTAAAGGGGTGGTCTTAGGAGGAAGTTGATGGGGTCGGGAGGGTGACACCTTCACGAGCGGTGCCATTATAAAAAGATGTGGAAGCACCTACTTCCTCCCTCTGCAGGACACAGCAGGGACACTGATACGGGCAAGCCAGGGAGTAGTTCCTTACCAAACATGCAGTCTGCCAGTGTCTTGGTCTTACTTTTCCAGTCTCTAGAACTGTTTGAGATGACCGCCATTTGAGCCACCCAGTGTACAGCATTCTGTTATAGCAACCCAATGTTTTTACTTCATACCGTACTGGGGATAAAAGGGGCTGCTGGAGAGAGAGATGGCTTCCAGACTGTTCAATTTCTGAGGATAAGCTAGCTGCCTCCCTCTAAATAGATAAGGACTTGAATACAAAGACGTTGTGGAAGTTATCAGGCAAACTGCGTGTACACTTGGACGACTGTTTACATTCCGGGGGGCCTACAACAGGGCTCCTTTGGTTACCATGGAGTTAATCAACAGAGGCTCTGGGCTTCTGGGCATGGTTCCACCTTCTAGTGCCCAGGATTCCTTGTCTGTGTTTATTTGGTATTGATGCCCTTCTTCTGCCCTTCTACAGAGGAGCTGCTTGGTCTCCAGCCTCCCCAGCCAGCAGAGGCACCTGGCCTTTCTGAAATTTCTACTGGCATTGCGATTTCTTGGCCCCACCGGCTGTTTAGAGGGCGATTATGGGGGTCAAAATGAAAATATCCCCTGGAAGCTCATGTACTTGAACACTTGGCCCCAGTTGGCAGCGCTGTTCAGGGAGGCTTAGGAGGTTGTAACCTTGATGGAGGAAGGTCATCCTTTGAGGCCAGCTTTGAGATTCCATAGTCTCCCTCACCCTTTCCCAGTTCCTGTGTGTCTGAGGTTGAGTCTGTGGCTCTCAGTTCCCTGCTCCTGTTGCCACACCTGCTTTCTGCTGTGCCTCCCTGCTGTGATGGGTTCTTATCCTTCTGGAACCTTAAGTCCATAATAAATTCTTTTTTCCCATTTTTTTTTGTGGGGGGCATTTTCTCACAGCAACACAAAAGTAACTAATATGGTGACTATTCTAAGGGGAAAAACCCAAACAACATTTTCTCTTCTTTTTTTTTTTTTTTTGACTTTTTAAGCTTTTTAGCCTAGATTGGTGTGGAATTGCTAGGTAGCCCAGGTTGGTCTTGAATTCCTGTTCAGCCTGCCTCAGCCTCCCAAGTGCTAAGATAGGTGTGATCACCAGGTGGAGAGCACCTAAATTTCTAAGTGTGTGCATTTTTCAGGGCTCTGTTGTTGTTTGAGACAAGATCTTGATATGCAGCATATGTTTTCCTGGAACCCGTGACCCTCACACCTCTGCCTCAGACGTGTGTAACTAGCTCTGACTATTTTCCAGCCTTTGTCACAGTGGTTTAGCTCATTTACATGTTGTCCTGACAATACAGTGTCAGGGTTTCAGTCCTCTGAAGCTGGTAGAGGCTTCCTTTATGCGTCAGCTGACAACCATCTCTCTTACTTCCCTCCCTTTCTTTGTGTGTGTGCATGCATTTATGTGTGTGTTTGTGTCTGTATGCGTGTGAATATGTGTGTGCATGTGTGTATGTATATCCACGTGCATATGTGCACATGTGTGCATTATGTGTGTGTGCGTGTGTGTGTGTGTGTGTGTTTCACAGGGTCTGATATAGCCCAGACCGGGCTTGATTTTACTGTGTATACTGTGTAGAAAGACCTCGAACTTCTGATCCTTGTACTTCCATCTCCCAAGTATTGGGATTACAAGCATGCGCTACTATTTTGGAGATTACAGGTACACATTACTGAAGATGGACGTTTAAAAGAAATCCCACACTAGCTCAGAACTGAGTATAATAGAGGGTTATTTATCTAGGTGTGTACTCACAGATTATAGTCCTCTGCACAAATGGGGAACAGGAACCGAATCATGCCACCAGAAGAGAGATTGGATGTGTGCATTACATCGGCATATATAGTATACCACGTAGGTGGTAACTTAAAGGCTGTTGGCTGTAGGAATTCCTACAGCACCTCCCCCTTTTGTTTAGATAAGAGAGTTCTAAGCCTAATAATACAAAATTATATACAATAAGAACAAATATCAGGCATAAACATTAGAATTACAACCAGCATAAACAATATCAAGCAAGAAACATGTGATAAATGTTTCAGTACTTATCCTGTCCTAAGAAGTCTAAGTCTTGTATAATAAATAACTTGGCAAAGTCATGAGAGGAAAGTTACTACAACTATCTAGTCTTCAAGTCTATCAAAGACCCAACAAAGGAAATAATATTACTTGAGTAAGCAGGAAGTACAATCAAGCAACTTCCAAAATGTGCAACAAATGACAGAGACAACTGGCTACCTGGGCAATCACCCAAAGTCTAATTTGCAACATTAAAACAACCAACTTTGGCAAAGGAAGGCCTAGATTAACTGACAGATCATTTTCAGAGGCAGAAAAGTTTTCAAAGCTGTCTTACCCTGTCTTGGCAAGATTTGACAGTCTTTTTTCTTGTCCTGTCTGGATATCAATGCATTTTGTCAGTGGTTGATGCATGGGCAGTTCCTTGCCCAAAAGCCAGGTTTGCTAAGAAGAAAACAACCTCCAAGTGGAGTGTCTTCAGTGCTCAACATTCTCTGGGGAATAGCTCTGTGCTGCCAGGAGCAATTGGGTATCACATCAACAGAACATTAAGCTATTTAAATGCCATATTCTACAGCTCTTTTAAGTGGCTGAAGATTACCTATCTATGCAGAATACAATCTCTATGTATCTAAAGAACCTGATTAGTCTTAATATAGGTATGACAAACATGGATGACTATTGACCTATAATTCTTAATACCTATATAACTTAAAGATTCAGACTTCATATTAGAATCTTAAACAGTCTTTAAGCAACTGTGCAACAATGAGGACAATGACCTCAAAATGTAAACAGTGTATAAGTATCTTGATCAGACGTAGAAATGTATATTGCAATATGATAACTATATCTTAAAATTGTATGAATATACAAAATGTCTTAAGCAAAGGTATGCATGCATACAATATGACAAAATAACTTTGCCTAAGTATACAAATATTGTAGACAAAATAGGAATATATTCAATATAACTTAAGTTTGTATCAATATACAAGAATCTATACCAATGTAAATTGCCTATAAATAATAGCTCAAAAGTATTCACTCTATTACTCACTATTATTAGTGTGTGTGAGCTCACACTAATCTATTATCCCATCCAATTTCCCCTTTTTACAAAAGAGATCCCTGAGCTTACCTAATTTTTCACAATCCTATAACAATTATAATCAACCCCTAAATGATGTCCCTAACCCTGAGGACAAACTTTGTTGGGAGAGGGGACGTCGTCTTCTAGAATTACTTCCAGCTGTCAAGGGGGCGATGTTCTTTCTGTGGGATTTCTGTGAAAGTAAAATGATGGTTAAGTTTCAAGATTACTGTCTTGTATAATTGCAAATAGTCTCTGAGTATTCAGTAGGGCTTTTCTGAGGTTCCTATTTAGAGTTCTGACCAGAACGTTGTAAAAAAGTGCACCGTTTCAGCTAATCAAGTTGGAACCATCTTGAGCAGCTGGTACTCAAAACAGGTCTTATAGTAGCGCTATCAGCACCATGACATCATATCAACCAGGTGGAGTTGTTGTGGGGCTCCATGTTCTTCCCGGAAACTTCAAAGATTAACGCAGGAAAATTCATCGTTCGTTGTAAATTTTTTCTAAATTCTTTTTCTTTCTCTCCCATATCACATTACCATATGTAATCTCTACTGACAATATTTTAAATAACAGTCATAGCTGAGATGAAAAAGAAGTAGTATATTCTGTAACTACTGGGGAAAATATTCTGTACACATCTACTAGGTGAGTTTTGCCAATCATATTGCCTGTGGTTTTTTTTATTTGCAGTTTCTGAATGAAACACAATCAAAACCTCTCACCGTGAGTGTGGATTTGTCTGTTTCCTTTTATTATTTATGTATATATGTATATATATATATAGTTTATTGTATATTATGTGCTATTTTAAACCATTATTAAAATCTTGATAAAAAACACTATTTCTTTTTAAGAGGTGTTCCTCTTTGTCCTTTTATTTATTTATTTGTTAGTTTGTTTATTTGTTTAAGACAGGGTCTCCCTATGTAGCCCTTGAGCTCACTACATAATATAGCCCAGGCTAGGCTTGAGCTCACAGAGATTCTTCTACCTCTGCCTCCTGAGTGCTGGGACTTAAAGCCAGGGTCTCTGGAAGAACAATGCTCTTAACCACCAACCCATCTCTACAGCTCGTTTGATTCGTTTTTATTTATCCTGCTTAGGCTTCTGGCTTCTTGGACCTCTCGCTTGATATCTATGTACGTCAGTTTTGGAAATGCCTTAAACGTCACTTGTTTGAATACTGTTATTGTTATTCTCTCCTGCTGTTTTTAGGACCCCTGATTTCCCGTAGTTGGAAAGTATCACATTCTATTTTCTCTATCTCTTTCTGCCCTGAAAACAGATGCTGCGATAAAGGCTTGAATGTAGGTGTGCAATTTAAGAATATCGTTCCAGGCCAGGCGGTGGTGGCTCACACCTTTAATTCCAGCACTCAGGAGGCAGGAGGCAGAGGCAGGTGGATCTGTGAGTTCAAGGCCAGCCTGGTCTACAAGAGCTAGTTCCAGGACAGGCTTGGCAAACTCCAAAGCTACAGAGAAACCCTGTCTCAACAACCCCCCTACCCCCCAAAAAAAAAGAAAAGAAAAGAATACAATTCCAGGCACAAGCATGACACACAGCAGAAGTGGAATAGGAGAGGGCTCAGAGTAGGGGAGGGAAAACCTAGCCAAGGCTCCATTTTGCTAGTCTCCTGATCTTATCAACTACATCTCAAACCAACTCTCTCAGAAATAGCTGTTGGACACTCAGGGCAAAGGTGGCTCCAAACAACAGGCCTGTCCCAGGTTCTTCTCTGATCTGGGCCACCTTACAGCTTTTCTGGCGTCTTTAAGTGAATGCTTAAAATATTTTGTCCATCACATGACTCTGGATTATCTGTTCTCTGTCATCTGTCATCTAAGGAGAAGGGGTTACGTAACCTGGACTTTTGATTTCTTTTGAGGTTTTACGCTGTAGCTCAGGCAGGCCTGAAATTTACTAACGTAGCTGAGACTGGCCTCAAATTTGCAGGGCTTATCCAGCCTCAACCTCCCCAAAGTTAGGCTCATTGTAAACCAGCCATCAGCTGTACAGGAGGCGAGAATATGTAAGAGGATCAGTCTCTAGCCCATGACTTTTCTCTCCATTTCGTCCTCTGAACCATTGGATGGAGACTTCTGCTTTAAGTCACTAAGACACTGATGACAGTTCCATTTCCTTCCCAAACTAGCTTTAACTCAGCTATTCACTGATTACTGCTCTTGGAGTTATAGGCATTTAGGGTCCATGGGCTTGCCAAGGCCAAAGTCCCTTGGTCCTGAAGTGCAGATGTCTTTAGAGCTTGTAGATATCTTTAGGGATCATATGAGGCCCCTGTCTGTCTAAGAGAACACAGTTCCTTGGTTTATCGTAGTCACTGAGACCAAATCTCACAGGCTGGGGTCTCTAAGTTTGTGTTTTTAACAACTCCTCGGTGAACCACACAGCTGGGAACCAGCTTTTGATGCCCACCTATCAAGCTCAACAAGAAGTCCGTTTGCTTCTATTTTAAGATAATGACCCTAGTACAGAGAACTGGGATCATATGACAATACAAGGGGAATGACTGTACGAGAGAACAGGGCGGACATGTGAAGGACATAAGGATTGGACCAAAGCCCGGTAGCTAGCTGCTTAACACCAAAACCTTCTTGTCTGCTTCATCAGCTCAAAAGGGGAACCTATTGTCTTCACCTGCCTTGTTCTCTGGAGGGCAAAGATGGGGAGGAAACAAGGAAGAAGCCTCAGTTTCTCTCTCTAGGGTAGGGACAAGGACCACCACATTGATAGGTGTTGGGCTTCCCCTTCTCCCTTTACTAAGGATGTGGGGAGATTCAGGGAACCTCAGGTTTGCTCCCCAGTGAGTCTGCTGGAGGCATGCTGTCACCCTTTACACTGGCCAGGCGCAGATCAGATCTCCCAGTCTGTGATTGGGTTTGTCACACTGTCATACTCTTTCTCTGCCATATAGTTGCTAGCGAAAGCACCGAGTTGTGACTCTGGAACTTTGGCCATAGGTGTCAACTCTGGACAAGGAGGTGACAAGCCAGGAATCCTCCTTCAATAAGCCCATAAGTAGGAACAGTTAGAGAGCCAGGTGTTAACTGTCCGCCTAGATTACAGATCTATGAGCCAGTGAGGAGCGGAGGAGTCTGGAACCCTGCTGCTGAGAACAGGCATCACCAACTTCTACTGCTGGGTGGAATTTCTTGATAAAATGTCACCAGTTGAGTGATGTTGGGTTCTCTTCCTCTGCTCCTACAAATTTGTGGCAGTTTTGCGAATGAGCAAACACACCCTGGACTGTTTCCTTTTCTAAAGATAGGCATTACTTAACCTAAACCATCTATCTCTTTATCACCGGGAATCACAGAAACACTGAACTCTTACAGACGTCAATCAATTGGTTCAACGAAAGAATCAAAGGCAGGATAGTAAACATCGAAATAAAAGTGATAACTTGCTTGTAAGAAGTTTCTAAGCCGGATGGTGGTGGCACACACTTTTAATCCCAGCACTCAGGAGGCAGAGGCAGGTGGATCTCTGTGAGTTCAAGCCCAGGGTGGTCTACGTAGTGAGCTCCAGGATAGCCAAGGCTATACAGAGAGATTCTGTTCCAAAACAAAACAGAACATGGCTTCCAGAGCCCATGGATGTAGCTCAGGGGTACAGCTTGTTTTCCCAGCACTGTGGAAAACAAACCGTAAAACACAAAACCAAAACGGTTTCTTGGTGTAATTAAACCCAAGTAATGAGGAAGTGGTGCCATTCAGAAAAATGTCAGTGCTAAGAAAACAACGGGGCTGGGAAAGTTCACTTCTCCACAAGGTAACAAATATAAATATCTGCTGCCCTGGGAGACATCGCCTGCTGAATGAACTAAGCATCTGGCTGCTGAGACTGGACGGACTTAAAAAATAGATGGGACAATTGTAGCAGTTTTCCTTGGTAGTCCATTTTCTTTGTCATCTTGTCCCCTCCCTGTTGCTTGGGGGATCACTCATCACTTGGCCTGCCAGCCTAGCCCTGCCTGCACTGGCAGCATCTTGTCTGCTCTATGGGTTTTTCACTGCATGTTCCTTGGGTCACAGAATTCTGTGGGTGCTGTGAAACAAGATCTTCTGCCCAGTAATATGGACTCGTGCAGAGACTTGTGGGAGACATGAAATGGAGAGCCATGGAAAGCTAGATTTGAAGCCACATAAAGGGTGTTGGTGTATCAGATGCTGTGTTCTCAGGGGCAGCATGAATTTCTCTATTGCCTGGCTTAGACATCAGGAACTGTTTTCCTCAGTTGGCAAGGAACCTAGAGTTGGTGATGCAGGCACTGGGTTGGTATTCCATGGGTCTTTCTGTTCTCAATGATATATTGGTCCCATTTGCCTTTTTTTTTAAATCAACAAAGTAAAAACATTGCTTTTCAAAAGGACTCCCACACCTCTGTATTTACTTTAAGGCAAGATGCATACCTGTGGCCACCTTACTTTCACAAACTAGAATGGCAGCAGTTGAGATTTTACTGCTTCACAATGGAAGGAGAGGAGCCAAGCTGCAGGCTTTGCCAAGGAAGTAGGAAGCATGGGGAAAATGTAGAGGCCAGACCTGTTGGGGCTTGGTGGTTGAGTTGTTAGGAGGAACTTGGCTCTTTGTAGTTCTTCTTCATCTTTTCTCCTCCTCCTTCTTCTCTTTCCCTCTCCTCTTCCTCATCCTTCTTTCCTTAATATCCCCTTCCAGTTCCAAGAGACCTGGCTATTCTTTTTATGCCCAGGTTCTATAACATCTCCCCTTGTACTGTTAATAAAACTTTACTAATTGTCCTTTTCTATTTATGTTTGACATGGACTTTGATGTGTTGCTCAAGCTGGACTCAAACTCAAAACTTCAGTGACTCTCCTGCTTCAGCCTCCTGACTAGTTGGGAATACATTAGTGTATCATCAGGCCTAGCCTAACTTCATCTTAAGCTGGTTTGTGTGACTGTCTGTTTCAGTCAACTGGGCACAACTTCTATGTTCTTTAGCCTCATACTCTCTTGTGCCCTTCCTGCATTAAAACCAGAACTTTCTATTAGGAGATGGCAACTTTCCTGGAAGCTCTTTCTCAGTAGGCCTCTGCTATTCTCACTTAAAAAATACTTATTTAAGAGGGACTATGGTGGTACATGCCTTAATACAAACACTTGGGAGGCAGAGACAGATGTATCTCTATGAGTTCAAGGCCAGCCTGGTCTACAAAGTGAGTTCCAGAATAGCCAGGAAACCCTGTCTTGAAAAGCCAAAAAAAAACCCTTTTATTTATGTATTTAATGTAAATATTTTGTCTTCATATATGTATGTACGCATATGTGTGCCTAGTGCTCACAGAGACTAGAAAAGTGCTTTGGATCTTCTGGAACTGGAGTTACAGTTGTGAGCTGCCATGAGGCTGTTGGGAACTGAACCTGGGTCCTCTGCAAGAGCAGCCAGTGTGCTTTACCATTGAATCATCTCTCTGGCCTCTCTTTCCACTTTATAATCATTTGTACCTTTCAGACCATTTTTCTTTGATCAGTTAGTATCCTGAAGCCTACCCTTGGTCACTAATTCCAGGGCTCCACAAAGCCTCCAACTTTGTCTCCTGCCCTTCTCTATGCTCCCAGTTCACCAACTGGAATCTCACTTATGCGGAGTTGGTGTACAAGTGCCTCTGGTTATTCCTGTCTGTCAGCACGGCTTCTCCCTGAAGGTGGCAGCCTTTATAATATTTATAATCCTTTACAATAGTTATCATGCTTTCTATCTTTCCTCCCTGTTCACATCAACGAGTGTTGGCTCATCTTAGACCCTTTGTTTTGTAACAGCACTTGGGACGGGGCAGGCTTGGGAAGTATCTGTATAAGGAATTGAAATAGCAAGGGATTAGAGGGTAAAGCCTAGGACTAGAACTCAGGTTTGTTTATTTTAGCTTTTTTTTTCTAGTTTAGCACACTGGGCGATGGCTTCCGTACCATGGGCTTCTTCTTCCATGCTGGGATAGACCCCTTTTGTTGTGATAAATGCTATGTAGGCCAGTGTTTCCGTGGAAGCAAGCTGAATCTTAAGTCCCAGGATGGAGAGTGCTCTCACCCGGTGTTTCTCAACCAAGGGCTACATTTGGCAAGATTTAAAAACGTCAAAAAATATGATTACATATTTGTAAGCTCTTGTCACTATAACATACACTGAGACAAGAGAAAAGGTTTACTTTGGCTCAGAGTTTAGAGATTCCAGCCGATCAGCAGTTGGCCACAAATGCTTTGGATCTGTGGTGGTACATTATGGTTGTGGTTTGTGGTGGAACAATTGCTACTCCAGTGTGGAGACATGAAAAAGTGAGAGAGAAGAGGGAAAGGTCCCATATGTCTCATCATGGGCATGCGTCCAGTGACCCTAAGGCCTCCCAATCTCAGTACAGTGATTACCTCCCAGGATCACCCAGGCCGAGGGCCAAACTCTGACAACATTGGAGTCCCAGGATAAATCTAGCACAAAACTAGGTGGGGTGCTACTGGCATCGAAAGGGGAAAGGCTATGGTGGTGCTAAGCATCTTATACTGTGTAGGAAACCTCCACTTCACCTCTAAAGCAGAGGATTATCCAGTCCAAAATGTTGAGAAAACTGACCTAAGCAGGCATGGCAGTTCCGTTCCTCTTTCTGCAGATAACTGTTACAAAACGAGACAGTGAAGCTGATTGGCTGCAGGGCTGGGGGGGTGATATGGGACAACAGAGCACGAAAACAAGACACAAGTAAAACGGACTTTCTCGTGACTCGCAAACAGAAAACCTCCTAGGCTGTGTTGCATAACACAAATGATTGAAGCTCAGCCTATTCTAACCCTGGCTCAGTCAGCTCGTGTGCTCCAAGATAAGCCCGGGAGTGTGTCCCCCAGTAACGCTTTGTGGACTCTTGTGTTTCAGAGATATGGCCACAGGCTCTTACAAACAGGAGCTTCTGGCTCTTACAACCTAGAACTCTAATAAGAGCTTGCAAACACATGATTTTTTTTTTAAAAAAAACATCTTTACACCTTGCCAAATGTCCTCTAAGGGACAAAATAGCCCTTGGTTGGGAAACCCTGGGTGAGACCACTTCCTATCCTGGGACTTAAGATGAAGCCCACGTCCACTGCAACGAAGGCTTGTACAGACAGCTGGTTCTTCCAGGTGCCCTCCTGGTTTATATATTCTAACCAATCTCTTTCAAGACCATCTCTAATTTTAGCCCCAAATTTTATGAGTGGCCTTCCATAGCTACCCTTTTCAGAAGGGCTCACACGGACTCTCTGGTGAATTCCGTTATGTAGCAAGTTCACTGTGCTCAACTCTTTTATTATTTCTAGAGTGTATGGTCCTGGCTGCTTTGGTCCATTGCGGTGAACTTCTCGACCAGCGAGAAAGAACAACCACCACATGAGGATTCTTCTCAGATCACGCTTTAATGGAGTGCCCTTGGTTGAGGGAGAGCAGGAAGCGACGGGGCCTGAGAGCACTAAAGCAGCTGCTTATATAGGGAGTAGGCACACGGATCGCCCTGTGATTGGCTGCCACCATCAGCTGACACCAGACTGCACCAGGATAGGCCCAAGGACCCTTATGCATGCGGGAAGGGGGGGGGGACGACACGGACGGACGGACACGCAGCTCCCAAAGGCATAGCCAAATATGGAGTTGTTTATTTCCAACAAGACAGGATGTTGGCGCCATCTTGTAATGGCGATCCTGTCCGGCTCCCTGCAGTCCTCCCTTATTGTTTGTGAGCACTGAGCGCAGGACTAACGTCATCCAATCTGACCCCCACCTCTTGATGTGTTGGTCGATTGAGGATGGAAGATATTCTCCATGGACACACCTTCCCCTGTGCAATGGGTACTCGAGGAACCCCGGGGGTGTAAAGGCTGTGTCGCAGGAACCTACATCCGCACACCTACCCAAGTGCAATGGATGAACAGATCCCATGGGGTGCATAGGCTGTGCATGATGGAAGCCCTAAGCATCTCTTAGTGCCGATAGCCATATCTGGGGGGAGGAGCCACACTCCAGGGCAGCCAATGTTTGGGAGATAATTTGTCCCTCTTGGTTTGGGCGTGAAGGCGGCAGACCAACCACAGGCACAACACATAGCCACCCAGGCAACTTGCCAAAAAACATGCCATGCCCACTCACTCCTTATTGAAAGCACAGGGACCCTTTCTCTGTAATGTTACATGCTTCTCCTAAAGGGGCTACTTCAGAATTATACATTAAAAATGGTAAATCAAGGTTTCTATTGGTGATAAAAATCTGGGGAAAACTGTGGCATCATGCCAAACAGGCATCGCCTTTGGGAAGGCTGACAGGATTCCCCAACTGTGCTCCACCTTCCCCTGGATCCACATCATCAGGGATGTCAGCAGGATCTTCTTCCAGAGACTCAGCCTCATCCTTAAGAACTTCCTTGATCATGCCTGTCAGACGGCTCGGAACCCAAAGTGGAGCCTCTTGGCCCTGTGGAAAAACACATACAGCTCCCCTGGATCTTGCCACCACAAGATCCGGTCCATACCATTTGTTATCCAATACATCTTTCCACATCACATATTCCTTTTGTTCCATAGGGCCTGCTGCATGCTTTTCAGCTGCTGCAGTACCCGACTCATTCAGGTTTAAAAAATTAAGTGTGAAGAGCGCAAGGGAGATTCTTTCCCTGAGGGAAGCGGATTCAGCTATTCCCCCTTTTTGTTTTTGCAGAATTTCTTTAATACTTCTGTTAGCTCTCTCCACAATACCTTGTCCTTGCAGATTGTATGGAAGGCCCATAATGTGGGTCACCTGGAGCTGTGCACAAAGGCACGAAATCCATGGGAGGTATATGCCGGGCCATTGTCTGTCTTAAGGCGTAGGGGTTTTCCCCAGGCAGCCCAGGCCTCAAGGCAATGTGTTTTTACATGAGTTACCTTTTCTCCCGCTAGGGGCGTGGCATGAATAATGCCAGAAAAGGTATCCAATGATACATGCAAATATTTTAATTTGCCAAATTCAGGCACATGGGTAACATCCATTTGCCACAACGCGTTAGGTTGCAGCCCTCTAGGATTGACCCCAACATTAGGGGGGTGCAAAAAGGTCACATATGAAGAGCAGGCTTTAACTATTTCTCTGGCTATCTGTCTGGAAATATGAAATTTTCTTCTAAGGGTATTGGCAGGCACATGCCAAAGCTTATGAAAATCTCGTGCTAATTCTACAGGGTCCGAGATGACCAAAGCCAT
>NW_004949198.1:395837-403430 GCF_000317375.1 Microtus ochrogaster
TCTTGTAAGGCATTTAACTCGGCTGACAACAGTGTTCTCGAGTCTGCACTCTGAGTCAGAGATGAAGAACCACAATGAAGGTGGAGAGTCGCTAGCTCGGAAGTGTGTTCACCTCGCCTGCCCAGTGCACAGACTGCTTTACCTGAAGCAGACAAGGCTCCACTGTTAGCAACAAAATGCTCAAGGGTGAGGGAAGTGTCAGCTCCCACATCCAGGAGGTACCTGGCTGCACCATGCCAGACTACAGATGTGTGGACCCTGGTATATCCTGAGGCAGACAGCACTATGGATTCCAAAGTCCCACATTCATTCCTAACCTGGAGGCTCACCAAAGGCTTCTTTTTCCATTCCTTGGCATGTAATGTTCCTCGGTTGGGACACCCTAACTTAAACTTCCCACTGAGCCATTTCTCCAGCCCCCTGCACTTGAATTTCTAATAAAGGTAGCCACCTCCAATGAGGCAACGGCATTCACCACATATTTAGAATCTGAAAATAAATTGAAGGGTTCTGAAAATCTTTTAAAAACTTCCAGCACGGTCATACATTCCATGACTTGTGGGGAATCAGGCCGAAAATCAAGCAAAATGGGATCCTGACCTTGAATTACTATGGCACCTTTGCCAGTTTTGGAGCCATCAGTAACTTTGGTACCTGAAGAATTACCATGGATCCACCATAAAGGGCAATTTTGCCATAGCACCCCAGTAGGGTAATGTGCAGTTTTTAAGATGCACAAGAATATGGGCAAGGCAGGGTCGACTCGGCATAACTGCGCCTCAGTCATTGCTTTCTCCACCTGTTTTAAAGCCTTTTCAGCCAAGGGGGTCAAAGTTCTGTTAGAATTAACATTTGGGTCACCTTCCAAAATAGAAAACAAGGGCAGCAACTTTGCCCGGGGGATGCTTAAATACCCCCTAATCCAATTAATATCCCCCAATAATTGTTGAAAATCATTAAGTGTCCTCAAATGATGGGTGCGAATGGAAATCTTTTGAGGGGTCACAGTCAAAGGGGATATAATTGCCCCCAGAAATTTTATAGCAGTAGTCTGTTGGATCTTATCAGGTGCCAAGACCAGGCCCCAAAGGGGTAGGGCCGAGGCTGTTTCCTGGAACACGGCCAGGAGCATTTCCTGCGAAGAGGCAGTCAACAGGACATCATAAAAACAGTCAAGGCCATATCAATGGGCTTTTTAAAGGTAACCTTAGGAAAATACACTAAGTTCCTTTCCACAAAATTCAACAGGAGATGTCTTGGATAATGATTATCAATAAGGTTAGGAAAAGTGCAAACCAAAACAGCCCACTCATTCACTGTAGCCGCCAATGTAATCTTTGTTAGGTGGCCTTTGACTTCTCTTTTATTAGGCAAAGACTTCCATGCCCTATAGCAGATATCATTAATCTGTTGGTACACCTCCTGAGGATATCCTAGCTGGTTGGCAGCCCATTGCCCTTGCCCCAAAAGCATATCCGCTGTCCATTGGGGACGATTATTCTGGGCATTCACTCTAGCTTGGACATGAGCTTTATCCGTAACAATGGATTTAAAATCCAAAAATTGTTCCATACTTAGGCAAGCCTTAGCAATCTCAAACCAATCTGTAGGAGTCATGGCCGTGGTGGCAATTCTATGCAGCAAGGCTATGGTATAACTAGCTGTAACTCCATAGGTTCGAACTGCTTCCACTAAATCCTTTAACTGTTTATAATATCTCTCATTAATCTGCAGGTCCTCAAAAACTGGAAACGCGGATGCTAGACGCGCCCATGTATCACTTTTAATAAAATGGCATCCCCTTCCCACTTGTGAATAGGATGGAGGCACAGGGGGCAGGTGTGCTGACGCATTATGTGGGTGTGGGCGCCTCCACCCACATCTTTCCTCCTCATAGCCAGCGGCGGCTTCCTCCAGTTCTTCCTCCTCCTGAGGGTCTAACTCCTCCTCAGACCGATCCAGGCCCGCAAATTCCTCGAGCATGGATAGAGGGGACCTCCCCTCTTTTCATTTGCCTCCTCTTTAGGGAGGACTGCATCAGGATCCTTTTCTTTTGTTTTTCCCTTTTCCCTTTTTCTTTTAGGCCTATCCAAGTCTTCTCCCTGTGAATCTGATTCCAAAAGACTGTCCTGGTGTTTAATGAGGGCTCTCTGCCCTTCTCTCGGAAGGTCAGTATTGTTTTCCTCCCTGAGGCCACGGCCGGACTGACGGCAGCACAACCAGAAACAGCAGGCTAGGACAAACACCACAAACGCCAAGAACACAGGACCAAACACCCAAGGATCAACTCCAGCAAAGAGCATACTTGGAGAGACTGCAATCAGCATACTAGGAGAAACTTACCGATGTCACCATTCCGCGTGTTGAGTTCTGAATCCTCTTCGGGCCCCTTGCCTGGCGACCGAAGTTCCCGGGTTTCGGCACCAGCTGCGGCGAACTTCTCGACCAGCGAGAAAGAACAACCACCACATGAGGATTCTTCTCAGATCACGCTTTAATGGAGTGCCCTTGGTTGAGGGAGAGCAGGAAGCGACGGGGCCTGAGAGCACTAAAGCAGCTGCTTATATAGGGAGTAGGCACACGGATCGCCCTGTGATTGGCTGCCACCATCAGCTGACACCAGACTGCACCAGGATAGGCCCAAGGACCCTTATGCATGCGGGAAGGGGGGGGGACGACACGGACGGACGGACACGCAGCTCCCAAAGGCATAGCCAAATATGGAGTTGTTTATTTCCAACAAGACAGGATGTTGGCGCCATCTTGTAATGGCGATCCTGTCCGGCTTCCTGCAGTCCATGTGCTCTTATTTCACTCCGGGCAGAGATACACATCAAGGATGCAATAGGCTCTGGTGACAGTTCAGGAATGTTCAAAGAGCCTCCAGAGAGGAAGGTCCTCCTGGGACTGAAGAAGAGATTTTCAGCAACAATACTTGAAGTGAATTCTGGATGATAAAAATGGCTGTGGTGATGTTTTGTTTGTGTTTTAACAAATAGAGCTTGCCGGGCGATGGTGGCGCACGCCTTTAATCCCAGCACTCGGGAGGCAGAGGCAGGCGGATCTCTGTGAGTTCGAGGCCAGCCTGGTCTACAAAGGGAGTTCCGGACAGGCTCCAAAGCTACAGAGAAACCCTGTCTCAAAAAACCAAAAAAAAAAAACAAAAAACAACCCAACCAACCAACCAACCAACCAAACAAACAAAACAAAACAAATAGAGCTTGCCTGAAGGTCACAGTGCAGAACTAGCCACAAAACCTAATTTTGTGAATTAGCCACAAAACCCAGGCAGTGGTGGCACACACCTCTAATCCCAGCACTCTGGAGACAGAGGCGGGTGGATCTCTGTGAGTTCAAGGCCACCCTGGGCAACGTGAGCCTGAACCAGTCAAAAAAAGAAACAGACACAAATCCCTGCACTAGGAAGGTGAAGATGGGAAATTATATGGCTGGGTGGAGAGAGGAATATAAGGCCAGAGGAGACAGGAGCTCAGAATTCGGTCTGAGGTTTCGTAGAGAGGCATTCAGTCTGAGACGGGATACCCTATTTGGTCTGAGGATTTTGTAGAGGTAAGAACTAGTGGCTGGCTGCTCTGTTCTCTGGTCTTTCAACCCCTCCCCCCCATTATCTGACTCCTGGTTTTTATTAAGAACAATTAGAATTCGAGAAACAAGTGGCTTAGGTGGAGGTGAAAGAAAAATGTATCATTAGGAAAAAGAATACGACAAGGTCAGAGACATGGAATCAGAAATGGTAAACCATCCAGGCAAGCAGGAAGGTTCCAGACCACACAGCATTTGTTAAAATTACCCACGATACGATTTTTATACTCTCTGCCGTCAATGATGGTGACTAGGCCTGGATTATATAACTCGGGAACCCTACTGAGTAAGTGTAAGAATCTGCACTTCCTCAACCTAGAAGAAAAACAGACGATTAAGATGGCATTCTAGCGCCATCTAGTGCTGAAAAGATAACGCCATGTCTGTTTCTGCAAAACCACGTGCAACAAAGAAACTTCAGCTGCTGCACTTTGAACGCGTGTATCCTAGAGATCATTCCCAGTGCCCTAAGTAACAGGACTTGGTTTCTGCTGCCTGGAAGACATTTCTCCTTCTTGCCTTTTCCTCCCTATCTTACTACTATATACCAGTCCACAAGGTCAAGTTTCTTCTTTTAAACTCATCACTGTATTAAAATGTATATTGATTGAAGTCAGACTCCCATTAGTTCCAGAAAAGGGGGGGGGCTTTACCTGTGGTCTGCGCACCCCAACTCCTGGAGTATGTTTGACTCGTTGTAATACTGTGGAAGCACCACCGGCTGCTGACTTCATGATTCCAAAAATTTTGCTATTAGCGGTCTTCTCTACTTGGGCCTGTCTTTACCTAAAGATAACTCCCTTAAGACATTTTATCAAATTTCTGTTGTATAAACACTTGAAGATCTAGTAGTCAGTATTTGATCCTAACCAAAAGGAAACATTTTGAATCTTTCCGGAAATCGTTTCAGGAAAGAACAATTTTAGGCGGGGACTATTGCACTCCAAGAGGACGTACGCGTAATTTTTCACACAGTTCCTTAAGAATCAGTAGCATGCGTGTTACTGCGGACATCAAGGCCAACACTCAGAGGTGCGGGAGACCCCGGTTGCGGCTTCGGCGCCCAGACTTGGTGGGGTGAAGAAGGCCCGCTTCGTCATTCGCTGAGGCTGTGTCTCCAGACCGTGCCAATCTCCCGACAGGGGCGGGGCCGGCATGCCTCTCCGTCGCTAGGCGCTACGTCATTTCCGCGCGCCCGGTGGGGGCGGTTCTGGCCACCGCGCCGCTCCGCTCATTGCGGGCGCAGGCGGCGGAGTCCGTGGTACACCTGCAGAATGAGCGAGGCAGACGGGCTGCGGCAGCGCCGGCCCCCGCGGCCGCAGGTCGTCACGGATGATGGCCAGGCCCCGGAGGTCAAGGAGGGCAGGTAGGCCGGAGCTGGACTGGGACCGTCCTCTCTGTGGACAAGAACCCCGTTTATTAACCCCACTTTGACCGAAGACCGGGGCTCTGACCTCCGCGACGCATCTGCGGGGCGAGGTCTCGCGCGCACCCGGGCTGTCTGCCTTCGCGTTGCTGCGGCCTTTCCCTGTCCCTCCTCGCACCCCAGCTGCTGGAGCCATCGCCTTTTGGCATCTTCCCGACTTGCCCTTGCCGGATCCTCTGGTACTCCCGGGACAGCCACCTGGCCACTGCCCTGCCTGCCGTTTTTGTGTTCCCGTTTTTCACTTTCCTTGAAGGGAAGTCAGAAAAGATACTGGTGTCTTCCTCCTGCGGAGCTCCTCTTCTCTACCTACTGCCGCCGCGCAGTGTGTATAGTGTGTATTCCACGCTGCGAAGTAGAGAACCGACATGACGTTGTTAGCAGTTTTTCTGATAGGAACAGTAGTTACTGATGATTATTAAATTTCCTTTTTGCCCCAACCTTCAGTTTTTTTTTAAAGAATGTTCTATTAGCTAAAAGCTGAAGCATGCTCCTTAAACCTTAATATAAGACATTTAAAAATCACTTTCCAGTTTTGTGACGTGAATTTCATGTTGTGAATTTCTAGATCAGCCTCGAAGTTGTGCAGTTAGCTTATGTGATAGAAATGCTGAAAGTGTTTCCTTGGTCACTAGCAGTGTTGTGATGAGGCGTGTGGTACGTACTGGGTGAGAGACAGTTTCTGCTGCTGCTGGTCAGTTCTATTGACTAATGATGATAAGATAAACACTGACCATGCTTTGGCTTTGGAAAGACGTTTGTGAAAGAACAGGGAAGTGCTACCGTGGGTCTTGACTAGGGAGACCAGTCATTTTAGGTTGCTTTGAGGTCCCATTTTCTAGGATTCCCCTTGCTAAATGTGGGTAGATTTGGGGACAGATTGCTCACCCTGCTAGTTGTAGATATTGCAAATTAATTACTAATTAACAGTGTAACCAAGCAAGAAGCGACCAAGCCTGACTGTGGAAACTAGAACCAGGAAAAGGGATAGAGCAGTTGAGTGCCCTGCTCAGGTGCAGTGAAGAAGGAAAAGTGATCCTAGGAGGAAGGAGTGTGAAAAGGAGCACATTTGTGGTTTCCACCTTTAAACCATGGGACTTGTTGCTCTTGGGCTTTTGTGCTTCTTGACACCCAAGGTTGCTTGTATCCCTTGGATTTGGAGCCTATAGATTTTTTTTCTACCGAGTTCACAGTTCCTTCTTGGATTCTTGGTGTCTTTTTCTCTGATTCAAGGCCCTGTGGTCTGGTGTACAAATACAGGGAGAGTTGGAGAATGCCCTTTATTTATTTATTTATTGGTGAAATGGCTGAGGATTTTGTAAGTTGTCAAAACAGGTTGCATCACTTGACTGTGACCTTTTCATAGGGACTGCAGGCAATTCAGGATACCCATCCCCTCAAGGGAGCAAGTATTGCTCTAGGCTCTTCTTAAGAAATTTGGACAAACAAGTAGGTTGCTCAAGCGGCACCTGGAAAATAAGTTGCCAGCTTTCCTGACTATGTGAGTATAGGCTAGGAGTGTGTGGTGTTCTGTGAGTGAGACCAGAGTTGGAGGTGTTCTTTCTTTAAGCTGAACTTATGCAGGTGCACAGGCTCTGAGGAAAGACACATGGAGAAAACATGGAGGGCTTGAAGTGGACTCTGAATTCCCAGGATCAGTAGTGAGGAGGGCTGGTCAAAATGTTAATCTTAGGCCAAAATAAGTGAGTGCAGAATAAGTGTGCAAGAACAGTTTGCCCCATTTATGTGACACACCCTCTCCATCTCAAGTGCTTAGTAGCTATGCCTAGTCAGTGCCTGCTTTATTTTCATCATCGTGGCAGATTAGACTGGACAGTGGTGCTCCGAGTTTTCTTAAATCTTGACCAGCAAAAATACTAGTAGAAGCTGGATAATGAAGTCCAGGCGGAAGTTGAATAAGATTAACCATGTCCAGCTTCTCATAAGAACACTGATGGGAAAATGTGTTTCCAGGCCCACTCTGGACCCATAGACCAGAATCTCCAGGCATTGTTTAAAGTATTTAAACAAACACCCCAATCCCAAACCAAACCAAACAAACAAAACTGTGAACAGTGTGCAGTTGGGAGCACCCAACAGGGGGCTTCTAAATTCTTCTCCAGCTTTGATCCTGTTAACTATAAGAAACTAGTAGTGTTAGATCCCAGCAAGTCTTTTCAAGGGGCCAGTGATGTCCCTCAGTGAAAAGAGTGTTGGCCTGACATGTAAGAAGCCCTGGCTTCTATCACCAGGACCACAGAAAGAAAATAATAGAAGGTGCTTGCCCAGATCTTGACAAGATGGGAGATGTGGGACACCTATTCCTTGCCATTTCTGGAATTTGGCTACTTTTGCAACTATAAGCACTGTTGTGTTGAGTCCTGGCTGAACTTATTTTGGACACAATTGAACCTTTTACCATGATGTGAAGGAGCAGTGACTCAAGTAGAGCATCACAGGCTCTCAATCACCAGGTTAAGGGTTTTGAAATTTGAAGTTAAGTTTACATTTAAATTTTACAGACAGAAACTTTCTTGGAAGTTTATGATTTTAGGTTTTTTTTTTTT
>NW_004949198.1:403530-408153 GCF_000317375.1 Microtus ochrogaster
TGTGTGTGTGTGTGTGTGTGTGTGTGTGTATGTGTATGTGTGTAAATGTGTGAATGTGTAGGTGTTAGGCATCCGTGCCACAGTGTGCATGTTGTTCTCTCTTTCTGCCATGTGGGTTCTGGGGATTGAACTCAGGTTATCAGCCTTGGCAGCAAGAGCCTTTATCCTCTGTTGCCTTCCCTCTTCAGTTAATCTGGATATTAAGTGGCTAGTAAACTTACAATATAATTTATATAAGCAGATAATGATCCTATGAAGTTTGTGTAGCAAGAGGCTAAAGATTGTTGCTTTTTAGAATCCAGGTAAGATTGATACTGCGTGTGAGGAGGTCTGGTCATTCCCGTCGTTTGTCTGGAAGCTGCCGAGATTCCAGAGGTACCTCTTAGGCTGAGAAAGCTTTTTGGAATTTTAGCTGTAGAATCTATGTGCATCCCCTAGGAACACATGCTGAGCTCCACCAAAGGAAGCGCAAGGATTTCCTTTGTTTCCTAAAATGGGCAGGTATAAAAGTTTGAGAAATTAGGGGCTCAGTTGGCAGGACTCCTGTTTCCTTAGGAAAATTTCACACCCCCCCTCTTGCTCATCTTCTCTGTAGGTGAATATGTGACTATGTTCATTGCATCATTGCAAGTCTGTCCTCCTGTTCTGAGTCAGGTTCTTGGGATGTAATCCTGGCTGGCCTTACACTTAAATCCTCCCTCGTCAGGCTTCTAAGTCCTGGTGTTACAGATTGTGAGCTGTGCCTGACTTTCCCATTGCATTTTGTATTCATCAATTCTTTGAGATTTTCTTTTGAAATTTTGTTAAAAGAAAGAATATGTGGAGTATTACTGACCAGAGTATTGCACACAGCTGCAAGATTGTACACAGAAAAATCGTCCTGTCTGCCAAGATTGACAAACCACTAAAGTTAAGCCATGAATCACAAGGCCAGTGACCTTGCAGTGGGGAAACTGGGTGAGCGGTTGTGCTTCAGAGCAGGCCTCCAGAGCAGACAGGGTTGTCACTGTGTGGCTGTGCTGAATTTCACTCTGTTTTGTTTCTGGCAGCTCCTTTAGTGGCAGAGTTTTCCGAATGACGTTCTTGATGCTGGCTGTTTCCCTTGTCATTCCCCTGCTTGGAGCCATGATGCTATTGGAGTCCCCCATAGATCCCCAGATTCTCAGGTAAGTGCTCAGCAGTGTTGGGAAAGGGTCCCCCCGTCAAGTGGGAGTGTGAAATAGAATCATTGTGGTTTGGAACTTGGTTATGTGTAGAACTCTATTTCTTTAGTATTTGAGTTTCATGTTGAATTAGTTATAACTCTGTTATAACTTAAAAAAGAAACAGTGGGAAGGAGTCTCACCGTGCAACAGAAAGTTTATTGGAAGAGGGGCAGAGAAGGGGGGGCAGAGAAGGGGGCAGTGGGGGAGCAGAGATCGGTCTTTGGGGACAAGAGTAATGGGTGAGAGGGGGAGAGAGGGAGGGAGATGGGAGGTGGGCAAGACCCACCTTTTAAAAAGGAACGTAGTGAATGTTCACAGGAGGTGCTGTTAGTGGCTGCAACTGAGGATGTATCCTGCCAGGACCCCAAGGCCAGCCAGTACAGATGCCTGAATAATAACAAACTCAATATGTGTGAAATCTTCTCTGTCATTGTGACAGAAACCAGCTACGAAAATCAGAACTAAAGAAGCGTAAGCGTTAGAAGTAACTGACTTTAGCTCATTTGAAGCAGCAGAAGGCAGTAGCTGGGAACTATGGCACTTTTGCCTGTGGATGGGTAGGTTTGGAGGAAAGTTGCTGGAGTTGCTCTGTGGGAGGGGAGGATGGTCCAGGGCTCAGCAGAATGTACCTGTGTGAGGTCACGAGCTCTGGATATCTGGATGTTGTTCTGTGGCTTGCTCCCTCTCTTCCCTTACACGTGAAGCAAGAAGGTGATCAGCTGTGGAAGGTCGGCAGAGCCCTCCCTGTGTCAGGCAGACAGCACACACTATAGGTACTCGCTAGAGGACTCTCTGTATCAGAGGGTGTGAGGAGGTCTATCTGTCCTGAGATCCTCAGGGTGTCTGAGGTATGGGGGCATGCAATATTTGTATTTTCACAATTATTTCCTACTATAATCTTTCCTGATATCCTTGAATTTTCCCCCTTAGCCTTTATTTTTCTGATATTCGAGGGTGTTATAGGAATCTGTGTGTCAGAACAGGGAAATAGACATGCCATGGGTCCTCAGGAAATGTTTTCTTTCATGACTATTTTAACACACAAATCCTTGCAATTGTATTGTTTTACAGCTTCAAAGAACCCCCTTTATTGTTTGGTGTTCTGCAACCAAATACAAAGTTGCGACAAGCAGAAAGGCTATTTGAGAACCAACTTAGTGGGCCAGAGTCCCTGGTAAATATTGGGGGTAAGTAAACAGAGATCTGTGGAATGCACTTGGCTGGTTTCCAGGCTGTGTTACTCAGGGTGAGTGGGATCAGCTGCAGCTGCACACAGCTCCCAGGTAGGGGAGCTCTGGGCTGTGTCTCAGCTGTGAACATCTCAAGGGAGCAACTCACTTTCTTCTCTCTGTCTGGTTTGCATTCCATTTTTGTATGTTTTATTTGTTTGTTTTGTTTTTTAAGACACAGTGTCTCTGAGTAGCTCTGACTCTTGGAACTCTATCTGTAGACCAGGCCTCAAACTCAGAGATCTGTCTGCCTCTGCCTCCTGAGATTAAAGGTGCATACCACCATGCTGGGCTATGTGGGAGTAATTTTGAGTTAACTTTCCACAGAATGTTTTCTTGTGCTCAGTGTTGTGAGGAGGCAAAAGGCCAATGCAGACACTGCCATTGAGTTTGTTTTTTTAATTAGATAGGTATTATTTGGCAGCACCCTAGGTCTTGTCTTTGTTTTGCATAGGTTTTATTTCAAAGTGAAGAGGAGTGGTTCTCACTGTTTTCACTGAACGGAACCCATCTGTTTTAGGAAGTGTTGCTTGGTGGTCTTTGTTCGCTGCATTAGTGAGTGCACCTGTTCTGCTCTCTCCCTTTCTCCATATTGAGGAGCTGGGTGTACTGGGTGCCATTTTTGGTGTGAACCCAAGGGGACCTCTTTGCTTCTATTCTTGTGGTTGTGAACTACAAGTTGGCACCCAGAACACCTGCTGCTGCTGTTGGTGCAGCTTTGTTTGGAGAGTATCCTGGGGGAGACTGGCAGGTGCTGACTGCCTCAGGAAGGCTCTCGAGGAGAATAGCCATCAATTAGCGTGCCTTATTTTATCTGTTTTTAAGTGGTCCATTTTTAAAAATGTTTTTCAGTAGTTGTTATTTCTTTGATATCGACTTCTGTAGCAGAAATAGTGCAGAAATTCTTTCTAGACAGTGAATTTTGAATTGCTTGCAGGTAGGAGTCCAGGATGAACCTTGAGAGTTTGTTTAACCTCAAAGTTTATTTATTAAACACATTTTCTCACCTCCTACATAGCCTCATTCCAGATAGAGAGTTTAACATTTTTTCAAGCTTAACTAAATATCAAACCAGGCACATCCTGTTCTTGCAGCACTTATGCCAGTTGGCATAAGCTATAAAGGGCAGACTTTAACAAGGCTTTTTTTCCCATCCCACCATACCATTATTCTTCTGCCAGTGTAAGCTCCTGTATATGGTAACGGTAGGTCTGCCCATTCCAGTTTGCATTGCAGTTTTTCCTCTTGCCGCATACTACATCCCACCATTGATTCCATGTGCTTGGTATCCAGGGCCCCTAACCTCAGCAGTGGGCACTGTGTGTCCCCGAGGCCTTTGCCCTTTTCTGTGTATGCATTGCCTTAATCTTCCCAGACTGTGAGACGGGCTAATGTTCCAGGTGCTGTCTCCTCATATGTACCATTGTTTCCTGCCAGTACTGTTCTGAGTCCCTTTCTCCACAAGGCGGTGTTATCTGCCTTTCCTTAGAACAATTATGAAAGTGTGACCCAATCGTCCTAACTGCCTCTATCGAGTTAGAAAAGTTCTCTGGATTAGGACTTGCAATTAATAATTGCAGATAAGAATTTGAGAAGCATTAGCCCTTGCTAAGTCTTAGGGGAAAACATTCAAGAAAGGGCAGAATTTCCAGGGAAAATTACAGCTGTCACATTCGTTTTCATGTGACGAAGTGAAACTAAAAACTGCTAAAAGAATCAACAACATAATGAAAGAGAAAAGAGCCTTCAATCCGTGCAAATCCAGCAGTGTCCTGTGCTGCCCCAGGTCAACTGGTCCTTGCCAGGTGAGAAACCATCTCCCTGGGTCTTACCTCAAGGAAACCCATTGGATAGGCATTCATATGCTGATCTAAGACTAGGCTGCGTGGCTCCTAACATTTGTAAAACCTACTTTGTTTACTCTCTGTCAAAGATGCTCAAAATGGTTCCAGTTTTGTATATTTATTGTTACTATTCTTTAATAATTGCAAACACACACACACACATATGTATATATGCCATTTTTACGCCTTCACCCTCTTTCTCCTGTTTTCACTCCCTCTGAATGCCTTGTTCTTCCCAGTGAGTTGGGAAGATGTTTTCACATATTTTTGCTAGTGTTTTTATTATTTATTTATTTTATTATTATTATTTTTTTTTTGGTTTTTCGAGACAGGGTTTCTCTGTGG
>NW_004949198.1:408253-408872 GCF_000317375.1 Microtus ochrogaster
TTTATTTTTTAAATGATACACTGAGCTTAACTAGGGTGGCTTCCTAAAAAGTTTGGCGGAGTTATTTCCTAGAGAGAGTGTGGGCGGCATAACTGCATCACTGAAGAAAACGTCTCCCTCCCCCCCTCAGCAGCCACTAATTGCAGTATCTCCGCAGGGAGTTACTCTGAGTCCCTCCCTCGTCCGTGATTGTGAAGGTGACTGTAGTTCATGAATGCAGCAGCCGTGCCACATGCAGAAGAAAGCATTTCACAGCATTCTCCTCCATCCTATGGCTTTACATTCTTTCTGTCCCCTCTTCTGGGATGTTTCCTGAGTGTTGGAGGGGGTGATAGGATGACTTTTGAGGGCTGAGCACTCTGCAGTCATTATCCCCAGCAGTCTGAACAGTTGAGACTCCTAACACCAGTGCAGCATTAGCCGTCATCCGCTGCAAAGGAAAGGTCTGGCCAAGGCTGAGGGCAGCGCTAATCTGTGTGTATAAACATACATACTTAGAAGGCAGTTTGACACAATTTCTATTTATCAAAACAACAGTAGGTTCCCCTCTAGGACCTAAGAATAGCTCCCCGGCCTTGGGCTTTTGACCAGAGCAAACTATTTTTTTTTAATTTTTTTA
>NW_004949198.1:408972-412374 GCF_000317375.1 Microtus ochrogaster
TTGTAGACCAGGCTGGTCTCGAACTCACAGAGATCCGCCTGCCTCTGCCTCCCGAGTGCTGGGATTAAAGGCGTGTGCCACCACCGCCCGGCTCAGAGCAAACTATTTTTAAGATCTGTTTTAGACTTACAGTAACGAACAAAAAGTAGAGATTTTATCAGAATGGGTGTTAGGTTCAGCACACAGGTTTAGCCTTTCTACTGTTGCTATCTCCCACCATAGTGGGTGATTATTCCCACTGTCTTTTTAAATTAGGGTTCACTCTTAGCATTGTTAGCTCTGTGGATTTGGACACTTGTATAATGCCGTCATAGAGGATATTTTCACCATCCTAAAATCACCCGTGTTCTCCTTCCCTCTTTAACTCTCATCTACTAGTGACTTGAATTTCTGCGTTGTTTGCCCTTTCAGAATGTTGCAGCATTAGAAACATACAGTCTCTAGAACTCTTGCATCTATGTTTGTGAGATACTGCTCTGTAGTTTCTCTTAATGTCTTTAGGGCAGTGCAGAAGTTGTAATTCAGAGAATGAGTTAAGATGTATTATTTCAACTTTGGTCCTCTGAAGCAAATTTTAGAGATTTGGCTGTAATTTCTTACGGGAGAATTCATCAGTGAGCCAGCTGATTGGGGACTGATACTTTCTGTCTTGCAAGGTTGTTAATTATTTATTCAGTTTCTATAACACACATAGGTCTGTTCATACAGCCTTTGTACAGCTTTGGGCAGTTGTATCCTTTGAGGGAGCCTCCAGAGTTTTGTTACTTTATTTATTTATGTATTTGTTTGTTTGTTTGTTTTTTCAAGACAGGGTTTCTCTGTGTATCTCTAGCTGGGCTGTCCTGGAACTTTTAAGATTTAAGGATTTAAAAATTTCCCATACATCATTTCTCCTTCATCTTCAGAATTGCTGTTTCCTTTCTGGCTGTTGAAATACAACCAAATTGCTTGCTGTACAGAAAAGAGTGTGGCCATAGCTCTCAGCCAGCCCTTTAATGATCTTCCCCTCTGTTTTCCTAAACAGATGTGATGTTTACTGGCACAGCAGATGGCAGAGTTGTAAAACTTGAAAATGGGGAAGTGGAGACCATCGCTCGATTTGGTTCAGGCCCTTGCAGTAAGTTGGTGACACATCATTCAGAAGGTTGTCCCTTTCTCCTGGATGTCACTTTCATGGAAAACTGCTGACCATTTGGCAGACAGGACACACTGGTGTCGCCTCCATTTTTTATTGCCAGGTGGTCATTTGACCTCAGAGTGCCCAGTGGAGTCCATGGTAGTGAGTCTGGTGTCCTAGCTTTCCAGCTGGGCTTTGGTTACGTACTTGCTGTGTATTTCCTGGTGCTGTACCCCCTCCTCTTCCCATTCAGTCTCTGGTTGCCCTGTGGGAACTTCAGCTGTTCATTGCTGTGGGTGTGGGTGCTGCTTTCTAAAAAGGCAGGGCTTTGTGACTATCTGGGGCTTACATGTCCTTAGTAGCTCCTCAGGGATTTCAGTTGTGTTAGTCAAGTCTGAGAACCCTTAAATCATTTACCCTTGGAAAAGATAAGCAGACAATCACACTGTTTAAAAACTGGTCCACAGGTTTCTTACCATTGTTTTTTTTAAATTAACTTACTGTAAATTTATTTATTTTTTTGTGGTATCCTGGTGGAATCCAGGACTTCCTGTTTGCCAGGCAAGTGTTCTACCAGTACGATTTATAGCCTAGTTATTATTTTTGATAGCTGGGATGTTTTATAAAAATGATGCATTTTCGTTTCAAAATAAAAGAAGCATAAACATACAAAATCAAAATAAAAGTCACTTAAGGTCCTCTGAGAAGTACTGTTACCGTTTCAACAGGGACCTTTTCAGAAAGCGTTGTCCATGGACACCCATGCTCACACTCTGTATTTGCCTCTTTAGTCTCCCCTGTCCACTGCACACATAACCCCTGCACTCAGTGCCTCCATCGAGCACTGGACAGTGGGCAGCCCTTGTGGTGCGGTATCTTTTGCAGTAAGCACCTTATAGTGTGCTCATTCTGTAAGTACACACCGTGGTAGCACCTACAGTAAGCACCCATGCCAAACATCGTGCAGTGAGCCGCTGCAGGGGCGGGTCCATTTCTAACGCTGTGGTCTTTTTGCTCTGTACAGCATGGTGTCTGTTTAGGGAGGTATGGAAGAGATTCTTGGACACTGAAGAGGGCACAGGTAGAATCTTGGAGCGGCCGCCGATTCCTATTGTTTATCTTCCTAGAAACCCGAGATGATGAACCTACCTGTGGAAGACCCCTGGGCATCCGGTCTGGGCCCAATGGGACTCTTTTTGTGGTTGATGCATACAAGGGATTATTCGAAGTAAATCCTCAGAAACGTATGTGACAACTTGTTTCTTGGATATTTTCAGTTCTTTCAAACAGTGTACACATAAAGCATGTTTAATAAGGTTGTTAAATATAGTCTACAGACAACTACCATCTTTTCTTACTACATTAACAGCATGAGTATTGCCTACAGATACTTGTGTTGGCCAGCAGAGAGCTCCCTTTCTGAGCCTGCCTTGATCCCTGAACAGTTTTTCTCAGCATCTGTTTCAGCCACTGCCTTTCAGAAGGGTTGAGTTGAGAACTTTTACTCCTCAGCCTCCTGTTTGAGAATCTTTTTCCCCCTTAGACAGTTCCTTCTCCTTTCTCTCCCACGACTGGACATGATATTACCAGAACTGGTTTTATAATATGTGCTGTGTACTCTCTCTATGGAGGACAGCATGGAGGATCTGTGCTTGGGGCTTGACCATGGGCACTGCAGCCTGGTCTCTACTTTCTGGTGGTTAAGACTGGGGAGGTTATATGGCCTCTGTGTCCTGTTTTTCCACATCGCAGGGAAGATTAATAGTGGACCTTGCCTGTGGATTCTTACACAGGGTTAACTAATAGTGTAGTTAGGAAGTTTGGCACTCAATATATGTCCCTTCTGCTATTTGAGTTTTTAACTGGGGGGGGGGGTCTCATTGTATTGCCCAAGCTGGCCTCCAGTTACTGAGTTTAAGTCCTCCTCCAATCTCTTCCTCTCCTGCCTAGGACTGCACTGTGTCCCTCATTCCTAGCTAGTTTGAAAAACTCACTTTTGTTGCTGCTTAATGTAAAAGCAGATGAATATTTTGACTTTTTTTCTCTCCAACTGACCTAGTACTAGATTTTTTTACATATTACTCATAATAGTTTTTTTAAAAAAAGTTTTTTGTTATCAATTAAAAATGTGTCTTTATCTTTATAATCTGCCTTTGGTAAAGTTTCATCTTAAAAAATAAGATTTCCGCCGGGCGGTGGTGGCGCATGCCTTTAATCCCAGCACTCGGGAGGCAGAGGCAGGCGGATCTCTGTGAGTTTGAGACCAGCCTGGTCTACAAGAGCTA
>NW_004949198.1:412474-414371 GCF_000317375.1 Microtus ochrogaster
CTCTGTGAGTTTGAGACCAGCCTGGTCTACAAGAGCTAGTTCCAGGACAGGCTCCAAAGCCACAGAGAAACCCTGTCTCCAAAAAAAAAAAAAAATAAGATTTCCATGTAATGGCTGATAACTGTTCTCACTGGGGACTAGAAAAGCTCATTTTAGTTTTTTTCTCTTGACATTGGTTGGGTTGATTAACATTGTGACATTATCAAGGAACAAGTTCCTAAAATAACAGCACATCTTTGATTTTTTTTTTTTTTTTTTTTTGTAACTTGAGGTGCGGTGAAACTGCTGCTGTCCTCTGAGACTCCCATCGAGGGCAAGAAAATGTCCTTTGTGAATGATCTCACCGTCACTCGGGATGGGAGGAAGATCTATTTCACGGACTCCAGCAGCAAGTGGCAGAGGCGGGACTACCTGTTCCTGGTGATGGAGGGCACTGATGACGGGCGGCAAGTCTTTCTTTCAGGCCTTCCCCTCAGCTAGTAGATTAGCCTGTTTCTGCTGGAAGCCACAGTAGGGTCTCAGCACAGTGTCAGCGTCTAGGAAGAAGGCCGTGGTGGCTCTGGAGTCAGGTGATGGCTCAGTGTAATCTCCCTTCTTCAGAGCAAGTACAGTGAAGTCTGTCCATAGGGGTTCCAGACAGAGTGGCTGAGGCCCCCCAGCAGGCCTAAGCTTCAGGTCATGCCCCTAAAGGTTGGTGTGCTGCCCCTCACTGTGTTGACCTAATTCTCTGGTCAGTAAAGGGATACAGGATCTAGTGTGGACAGGAAGGGTCCTTACTAGCCAGTTTGGGATCAGGTCCATACAGACCCCTGACTTGGGTTTTATCACTCCAGTGGGAGGCTGAGTCACTCTCCCCTTCCCCAAGCCCACGGGAGGTCTCAGGTCTTCCCTTTTGTGACTGCGGTGTCGGGCCTTCCCCAGCCTGCTGGAGTATGATACCGTGACAAAAGAAGTCAAGGTTTTGTTGGACCAGCTGCGGTTCCCTAATGGCGTTCAGCTGTCTCCTGAGGAAGACTTCGTTCTGGTTGCCGAGACAACCATGGCCAGGATACGGAGGTGTGTGTGTGTGTGGTATCAACAGAGCTTCTTCTCCAGAGCTTGTTGTGGCTGTGGCGGGATAGGAGTGAGGTGAATGAGTGTCTGGAATGCTTCGGGTCCCTTCTGGGGTGGGCTTCCTTCCTCATGCCCCAGCCTTTGTGAGGCTCACAGTCCAGAGTGTGTCTGGATGTCATGGCGTCTGTGTAGCCTGCAGTCTATTTCCCTATACGGTGGGCTTTGGTTCTTCCTGCCTGTGTGGTCCTCAAGATGTGTGCCAGCCGCTCTGCTTGCATTCACGACAGATGCATGGATAATATTTCCTGTATGAATATTTGAACTAAGACCAGTTTTGTGTTTGCCTAAAATTTTTTCCTTAAATTTTTTTCTATTGTATATTGCCTACTTGGGCGTGTTTTTCAGAGTCTATGTGTCTGGCCTGATGAAAGGAGGGGCAGATATGTTTGTGGAGAACATGCCTGGATTTCCTGACAATATCCGGCCCAGCAGCTCAGGCGGGTACTGGGTTGCTGCTGCGACAATTCGTGCTAACCCTGGGTTTTCCATGTTGGATTTCTTATCCGAGAAGCCTTTTATTAAGAGAATGATTTTTAAGGTAATTATGAAAACTGATTCCAGAAAGCAAGATGGAGATGAGTCTGATGGTCTCTTTCCCTTGGCCTGAATAGCACTCAAACTTACAGTTGTAGTCAGAATATTTGGTACCTGCTGGGCGATGGTGGCGCACGCCTTTAATCCCAGCACTCGGGAGGCAGAAGCAGGCGGATCTCTGTGAATTCGAGACCAGCCTGGTCTACAAGAGCTAGTTCCAGGACAGGCTCCAAAGCCACAGAGAAACCCT
>NW_004949198.1:414471-421760 GCF_000317375.1 Microtus ochrogaster
TTCGAGACCAGCCTGGTCTACAAGAGCTAGTTCCAGGACAGGCTCCAAAGCCACAGAGAAACCCTGTCTCGAAAAAGCAAAAAAGCAAAAAAAAAAAAAAAAAAGAATATTTGGTACCTGTCATACCTACTTTAAGTTCATGTATGTGTGTGAAGGCTAGATATCAACCATATGGGTCAGTCCTTTGGAACCGTCTACTGTATTTTGTGAAACGGGGTCTCTCATTTGGGGTTCATCGGGTAGGCAGGGCTGTCGAGCCTTTGAGCTTCAGGGCTGTTTCCATGTCCCCAGCATTGGGTGTGTGCTGCCACTTCTGGCTTTTTACTTGGGTGCTTGAGTGGTAAGCACTTCACTGACAGAAGGACTTCCCTAGTACAATAAACAGGTTTTATTCGTTAGCCTAGAATACAAGTTGAAACATTTGAGTCTCCTTCCCGTTTTCCTTGCTTCTGAGTGTTTTTGTCTCTTCACCTTCCTGACTTCAGAGCCACCCCCTGCCTGTTAGTCCTGCTTCTGTCCGTCTACAATGGCTGTTTCAACCTGCTTCTGCCCTCCTCCTACCCTGTGAGCCTCATGACTTTCCTTGGTTCTCAGATCTTAGGAGCCCCTCCCTCCCCTCCAGAAGGGAATGTTTCAATTCTGAGGAATGAACATATCTATATTGCATTTTTCTCTGTCCTGGAATTGTCCATTTCTCTGGGGGAGTACTTGGGCTTCTGGGTGCCAAGTGTTTATCCTTTTGGTCAACACTGTTTGTAGGTTCTACAGGGCCAAGCTAGGAAACAAGCATATGTTTGCACCTACATTCATTTATCCTACTAGTTTAAATTTTGAAGCCATAGTTCATGCAGATTACTTGTAGTATAACTGAGCCCCGTGGGCTTTATTCTAGTTTTCTTAGTTCCCCCCGTCTTTGTACCTTCCTTGTCTTATAGTGAGATGCCTGGGTCCCCTTATCTTTCATGTATTTATTTTTGTTTTTGAGACAGGATTTACTATATAATTGCCTAGATTCGACTAGAACTCATTTTTACCAGCCTGTGTCACTTAAGTGCTGGGGCTACAGGTGCTTGCTGCCATGGATAGACGTGTTTACTGTTTAACCAGTTCCCCATAGTACAGCCATGCTATAGCTGTTGCCCTCCCTGAGAGACTCAGCCCAGTCCTAACTCTACACAGGTTGCTCCTCTCCAGGGTCTTTCTGCTTAAGCTTTTCCTGAGCTCCACAAGGCTGCAAATGTTTGTAGCTGTGCTCAGAGGTGCTCAGCCCGTCACTGTGCAGGACCCACAGGGCTGCAGACCAGGCTTTAAGGAAGAGGTGATATCATAGGATGGACTTGCTCGCTTAAACCTCCCAGCCTTTTTGTGACTGTGAAAGGCTGTTAAAACTCCCATCTCAGCTGGGCGGTGGTGGCGCGCACCTTTAATCCTAGCACTCAGGAGGCAGAGGCAGGCAGATCTCTGTGAGTTCGAGGCCAGCCTGGACTACAAGAACTAGTTCTAGGACAGGCACCAAACTAAAAAACAAAACAAACAAACAAAAACAAAAAACTCCCATTTAGTGCCTCTTATACTCTTTGAGTATTTAAACCCAACTAGAGGATTTGGGGTTAAGCTGTACTGATTTTGACCCAGTATTCTGGTGAGCAAAGATGGTTCTCAGCTTGACTTCAATGTGGTGATCTCTTGAAATGTGATCTTGCATCTCTCTGTGGTTAGCTAAGCCTTCGCTGTCCCTATGCAGGTTTGACCTCTTAGTCTGATCCGCATGGGAGTTTGCCCCTGCCCTGTGTGACCTCCCTATCCCCAGATGCCTACTCTTAGGTAATGGGAAGTTGCTCGCAGTCAGAAGATACGCTCTTCTCCCTGATATTTCTCTTCCAGCTCTTCAGTCAGGAGACGGTGATGAAGTTTGTGCCACGGTATAGCCTGGTCTTAGAAGTCAGTGACAGCGGTGCCTTCCGGAGAAGCCTACATGATCCTGACGGACTGGTGGTCACCTATGTGAGTGAGGCCCATGAACATGACGGACACCTGTATTTGGGTTCCTTTGGATCCCCCTTCATCTGCAGACTCAGCCTCCAGTCCGTTTAGCCAGTCCAGCAGCTGCTCCCACTGTGCATGCCAGGAATCATCACATCAGCCGCCATCGGCCTGGAGGGCACCATGGACATAGCTTTGTCCCTGTGTTCCTGCTAGTCCTTGGACGTGTGGGGGTAGCTGCTGCAACCTGGAGAAGGTGTGGGTCTCCAAGAGTGCCTCTCACCTGGACTTGATGTCACTTTTTGAGGGAAAGTGTATCTGTTGTGGAGAAGACAATTCATGGAAAGCCATTCCTTTACAAAAATAATGCTAAGTACACAAATTCTCTAGGGCTTGGAAGATTTCAGACACTTGTCCCAGGGCTCAGGGTTTGGTGATAAGTGTCTGTCTGCCACATTCAGTGTCTTCATTCTGAAGTGGGGTCATGCTTTTGGGGGTGGCATGTAAGTGCCAGTGCTGGTGTGTTGAGGTTGCTGGCTGGGGTCACACAAGCTGAAACTTTGTTCTCAGGGCCATGTGAGATGTGTGAGAATGCTTGGATCTTCCTCCACAGTAAAGGGGTTCCCTCCGAACCTCTGCATGCTGTGACTCAGCCTCTTCTCATGCCAGAGCGTTTTCAAGACTCCTGTTTCAGTGGCTGAGAGGATTGCACTGGGCTTCTTTCTGTGACTGCCTCCTCCACTGGAATTGGGTGACCCAGCAAGCCTGTCCCTGCCCAGGGTGCTTACGAAATGTCCTTTTTATAGTTTGACGCTTACCTTTAGGCCTACAAATGTGAGGAGCGGCCTGTTGATGTGTTGTTTGTGCTAATGTCATAAGCTCAGAGTTATTTATTTCTTGGCAAGTATGTTTATACACTGGTCTTAATTTTGATAAGAATAAATAATATAAATCTCACTATGCTGCTGGTTATTCCTTTTGATGAAGTGGCCTGGGAGTTTTTTCTCACTTTAATTTTCTATTTTTCTGCTTCAATTGTTTAACAGTGTCAGTATGAAAACTGTTTTGGTAAGGGGATTGTTTTAGGGCCAAACAGCCATCTGATTTCCTTAGACTTGATGCTAGGGGACCCCTCAGGGCTCCCAGGGTCCTCAAGTGGCCCCTCCCCCTTTTGATTCATCCCAGGTAAGTTGGTGTTGGCCTTCTCTCCTGTCGGTGCGCTCTGCTGTCGGCACACGTTTCTTTTCTCCTGGCATGCGAACGCTGAAGAGACTGGCTCTCTGAAGTGTTGGAAATCATTTGATAGGAAGGTAGTTTGAATAGTTAATGATAGAAAAGTTGAAAAAGAGTCAGTAGCTGCAGTAAATGGAAACCATTGGCTGGCCCCTTCCCTCCCCACACTGCTTATGTTCAGTTGGAGAAGCGGCTGGAGTCTTTCTTAATCGTATGTCACCTCTCCAGGACTGGCTTTGTAGAAGTAAAGCAACAGTAGGTTTGTGGTAAGATGGACTTCAGAGCAATGACTGCAACCTGTGTCTCACCAGCTAAACAACTGTCAGTACTGTTCACAGAACATTATAGGAGAGAAAGTTGAACATCATATGAATACTTTTAATAGCAATGATGTGTCCCCTCCATCAGGTATGCATGAATAGCCGAGTCTGTAAGAACTCTGCATGCCCTGGCCCTGTAAGTTGACTCAGTTGGTTTGAGAAAAGAATTTTACCTTTAGGACTAAATTTTCCCTGGTGAAGATATAATTTTTTTTATTGTACTTTTAGCAAAGGACTTTTGATTTTGACCCAGCTGTTTCTCTCAGCTCCCAAGTGTCATTTCCTGTGTTCATCCGGTTATTTGACATGACGAGGTGCTAAAGAGGGTTGTCTTAGGAGGTTTTAATATGTGGCATGCTTTTCTTGTGAACATAAAGGGCATCTTCCCTTAGAGTTATTAATATGCTCAGATTAATCAGGTAATTAATAATTTGCCTCAATACTGTTTCAAAACTCTGTCAACAGTCTGTTTTTTGCCTGACGTTGTAATGAATGCCTTTTGAGATTTTTATGGTCAACATATCCATCCTTACAGAGTGGTTGTGTATAACTTTTAAAGGTGGGGGAGCCATAATCCATGTTACGACTCTGCTAAGCCCTCACGCGCCTGTGTGGTTACACCCACAGATGACTCTGCTAAGCCCTTGTGCGCATGCCTGAGCACTGTCATCTGCTTCTGCCATAGTCACGTCAACCCCCTGTGCACATGGCTTGGCAGCTTTTAAAAAGCTGGCCGGGCCAACTTTCTCTCTCTGTCTTTGCACACCGATTCCCCAGGCCTGTACAAGCCCCTGTAATAAACTCCTAAGCCGGAAAAAAAAAAAAGAGTTTTCCACATACACTGTCTTACCGATTTTTTCGAGACATGGTCTTGCTATGTTGTACAGGCTGGTCTTGGATTCATGGGCTTGAGCCATTCTTCTACCTTAGTTCCTATGTAGTTAAAACCGTGTGCAGCACATACCCTGTTTGTACATGTTGAATCAGTGATGCAGGGATGGATGGCCTTGTATGGATGAGAGCTGAGACTCAAGGGTTGGTGACCGCTCAGGGTCGCAACCAGGACATGACTAAGCTGGAGTCCTTGTTCTAATTGAAGAGTGTTCTGGAAGGCTGGACAGGAGGCAGGTGGCCTTCCCAAGGCTTTGGAGGCAGTGGCTACTGTAGTTTTTAGGCTTGAGCCAGGGCCTTGGTGGGATAGATAGCAGAGTCCCTTAAGATGCTTTAGAGTGTATGTGATTGAGGCGTTAATCTAATTAATTTTAATCAGTAAAAAGTTGAGTGTCAAATATTGGGGGGAAGAACCTGAAAGATCAGAGAACTGGGAGCAGATGCCACTTGCTTCCTCCCTGTCTCCTTCCTCAGTCCAAAAGGGCTGAGATCCTGTCTGCACCCCTCCTTTTCACTTCCTGTCTCCACCTCCCGAATGCTGGGATTAAAGGTGTGTGCCACCACCATCTGGCTTCTGTGGCTAGCTCCGCCCTTTAGTTATCAGAACACAAACAAAATATCATATAATATATGGTGGCCTGGCAGCAGTGGTACAAGGAGTTCCCATGGGCAGGGGTGAGAGGGGTGTTTTATGGAGCAATAATTGTAGGTCAGCTCCCTCTGCCACCTGCAAGCCTAAGCTGAGCAGATATTTGAAGCATGCAGGCAAGGAGCTGGACAGTGTAATCTGGTGAGGAACGTGTGGCAATGATAAGGCTGGAGAAAGCTCTGGAACATCAGAGTTGAACTCTGTCAGGATTCTCCAGACCTTGATGTGCTGTCCTTGCTACTTGGGAAAGCAGGACATGAGACCCTTCCCCTATTGCTTTACCGTGGACATCACACAGCTGTGTCCATGAGACCCTTCCCCTGTTGCTTTACCGTGGACATCACACAGCTGTGTCCATGAGACCCTTCCCCTGTTGCTTTACCGTGGACATCACACAGCTGTGTCCGTGAGACCCTTCCCCTGTTGCTTTACCGTGGACATCACACAGCTGTGTCCGTGAGACCCTTCCCCTGTTGCTTTACCGTGGACATCACACAGCTGTGTCCGTGAGACCCTTCCCCTGTTACTGTACCGTGGACATCACACAACTGTGTCCCAAGGGCTCTGGCTGTGTGCCTGTGACTCTCATATGTGGGGTCAAGGACCTTTCTCAAGAATTGGCTTTAGTGACTCCACAAATGCCAAGTGAAGTCACTGCCTTGTGGTATTGCTGTTATCACTGTCCTGAGATAAAATAGCCTGGAGGTGGAATTTGGAGGACACGGGACAGATGACTGCTGTCCTGTCTTAGGGCTACAGTGGTTACATTGCCAAGCGCATTGGAGGCAGATTTGCTTTCCCAGTTGCTGTCAAGTCTGTATTGCTTCCAGGTGCCCACATCTTTCTGCTTTGCATTTACAGTTTGAGGAGAGCCCAGAGAAGAAGTCCAGTGAGTGGCCCCTCTGTCTACTTTGGAGCTCCTTGGTACTCAGTCAGGGTTCCCTGGGAATGAAGGCTCTGAGACCTGGCTGCCAGCCCATTCTGGGTCTGCCCTCTGCCCTGTCCCTGTGCACCTTGCAGCTCAAGCTCCGCTGGTGGCTTTCCCAAGTTGCCAGTGTCCTGCAGCTCTTGGTTGCCTCCTCCTTCTCCCAGGGCCCCACACAGCCTGTCTATCCCCACCCAGACCCCCCTCATCTAGGCTCCATCTGTCTCCAGTGCATGGCTTTGAGGGGTCCCAACATTTACCCTGCTCTGTGTTGAGCCTGCTCCCCATGTGTTAGCCTTCATGGCAGCAGAGACCATGGGTGGAGGCTCTGTTCCTTCACAAATGCCTCCTCTCTGTTCTCTGGGTGCTGCTACCCTGTTGATGACCAGGTCTGGGCCAGGTGCGTAGGTCTTCAGCACACGTGTGCCTACAGCTTATCACTACGTGAAGCCTCCCGAGGCTAAATTCACAGGCCGCCCACATTCCTGGGCTCCTATAAACGGTGGCATACACAGCATTGCTTGGAGATGATCAGCTTTTTATTTATGACAAACCATTCTCATCTCTCATCAGCAGTGGTCTGATGCTAATGGTAGACAAGAGATGGCTACTGAATCTGTTCAGTCAGGTGCCAGGAAGCCCCCACACTTCTGCCTTGTTGCCTTTGCTCTACCCCTGCTCCAGTGATGCCATCAAAGGAGCCCGTCCATGCCCACATCCTGACTCTGGGTGTGCAGCACCAGCAGAGTTGACTTTAGAAGAAAATGTGAATACAGTTAATCTGGCCAGGAGGGTACTGCATTCTCCCATCCTGGTCACCTGATGACCAGCCAGCTCTTCCATCTGCTCATTGGGAAGAAGGCCCTGCGGATTTAGGATGGCCAGGCTGCGGTGGAAAGTGAGGAGGAGGGGGCACACGTGTGTAAGTTTATCACAGCCCTGGTCTTGCTGAAGAGGCAGAAGTCAGTGGCAGTGGAGAACAGGGACCTTGAAACTATGGAGCCAGGGGATGACCCAGACTTCTGAGTAGCAGTGTAGAACCTGAAACAAGCAAAGGGCTTATCTGAGAACCAGCTGCCAGAGACTCTGCCTGCCCAGGGCAGCTCTTTTGGTACCCCTTGTGCATGTCAGACAACTGGGAACTGTGACTGTGTGTGCACACATATCCTGTGCTCAGGCAGCTTCCTCCATCCCCACCTTCAGTTTTTATCTTAAAAATCTCCAAACCTACTAAAAGTTGGAGTGATTCAAGAGTGTATGTTTCTCACCTATAGTTATGAAATATTCT
>NW_004949198.1:422796-433742 GCF_000317375.1 Microtus ochrogaster
AGTGCTGTGGAGCTGGGCAAGGGGGAGGCATGCTCAGGACTTGCCAGAGGAAGGCTGTAGATGAGCAGATCCAGACTTCAGCCATCCCCCTTCCTTGCCTGCTGGCAGTGCCTTAGAGCCCTGTCTTAGGTGGCTGCTTTCTGCCTGGAACTCTGCGTTCTGGAGAAATGCGAGGGTGGGGTTGCCACAGCCACAGGGAAAGACCTGCCCTCTCCCTCTTTCCCTCTTTTCTGTTATCTCAACCTACGTAACAGCCCCCAGTCACCTGCCCTGGTGTTTAAATGGGTGTCAAGCCTGCTCACTTCTCCACTCCTGTGGGAACTAATTATTTTGACCTTCTCCTCTTGGACACAGCCATGACTTAGTGCTTTTGTTGTTTGTGGTTTCTGTATGGTTGGAGGAAAGTCCCTGAGCTTTTGGTCCCAGTCTTAAGCAAGTAGTTTGTGAAATAGCCTCCAACATCACGAGAATACGAAGGAGAATGCTCATGTCCCTTGTGGGGGACCTTGGGCTCTTGGGCCCAGAGATCTCATTGTCTGAGGCTGGTCCTTGGATTGCTGAGAATCCCTTTCTAATAGAACATTGCACTCTTAAAAAGTTTATAGTTGCCAAAAGAAGAGTCTAGAAGCCACCCTGATGCCGTAACCCAGATCAAAAACGAATGCTGTAAAGCCATCCTCCTCCTCAGAGCAGCGCCTTTCTGTAGCCTTTTCCCTGCAGGCTGCAGCACAGTCTTCTAAAGCCAGCTTGACATGTCAGCAGGGTCTGCACGGGCCCTTTATGTACAGCCAATGAGGGGTTGCCAGGCATCTCCCTCCTGACGTTAACACTTGGTTTTGGGACACAAAGGCTGTCCCCTTTGGGGTACCCAGGGGAGGAAAGTTCGGAGTGGATATAATCAGTTACTAGGAAGGCTGACTTTGAGTGGTGAGTCTTGAGCAGGCTGGAGGAAGAGTGAGTCTGTGGGTCTGAGAAGGGAGTTGGCCCAGCTCTAGGAGGAAAATGAATGGATCCAGTGGGAAAACAGTACAAAGGCTTTGTGGATTATGAATGAGGGATAAAGACAGGAGATGGCCCAGCCCCTGGACCCTGGTAGGGCAGCTCCTATTAGTCCTGCTGTGCCCTCCCTGCTGGGCTGTCGGCCTCTGCGTACCCTTGTAGGGCCCTTATTACTCTGCTGCCATTTCTTGTTGCTATTGATGGACTCTGGTGGTTTTACTAAGAAAAGGTCCCCAATGCTCAGCTCTGAGGGACACTGCCCCGATGCTGTAGGTAATATGTTATGTGACCCAGTTTGCCAGAGCAGTCCTGAGGTGGCAGCTCTTGGTCCTCCGCACCTGTACCAGGGCCTTGCTGACCCGGGACTCCTTGAACAAGAAGATGTCATTTGTGGAGTTGTTGAACTTTTCCACACTGTGCCTGGCTGCCTTAAGCACTTCTGAGTCATTGGTCTTTATTATTTTGGGAAATCCTGGCTTCACACTGGTGTTCAAATCTTTGCAACAAAAATCTGAAAGAAACAAACGAACCAGGAAAAGACATTGATGTCAGTGAAACACTAAATCATGGGTCATGTCTCATCCCCTGGTGGTACCCACTCCTCTCAGGGTTTTGGCCCTCGCTCCTCCTCCACCTTCACCTGGTGCCTGCCTCCTGTTTACTCCGCCACCAGAATATTGTGTATACTCATTATGTTCTTTACCTGACGCTGAGGACAGACGCCATGGACTGTGCAATAGCATATATAGTTCCTGTCTCCTAGTCCCTGCTTACATGGCTTTTTCCAGAACCCAGGTTTATTCTCGACATGGGTCCCCAGGCAGTAGAACTCCAGACAGGAAATGTGTTGATATGCCCAGACTGGGTTTTGAGGCTGGCTGTACTTCCCCCCTGGTGACCCTCTGCAATCTTCCACCTTCTCAGAGGGGCCTGCGTCTTTGTTTGCTTAGATACACCTGTGACCCCATTGCCTCTTGTGCACTGGCTCCCGGGGTACTGGTATACAGATCTCCCTCCTGTTGAGGAAACCGTATCCCTTGAGTTTTGGGTCTAGAGTCTGGTTTGCTGTGGGTGTGAGGGGTGGTCAGCTGCTTTCTACCTAGACCTGTTTTCCGGCACCAAGGAGTTCATATATGTGAGTAAAAAACTGGAGAATGGTATAAGGGATGTCTATGTTATGGCCAGGAGGAACTGGAATCCCAGTTCCCAGAGGCATGGAGCTAATGGGTCCTGAAGACCCACCTCACTGGAGACCCTGACTCATCCCTTGCCTAGCTCATTCATAGGATCAGTTCCCAGGATCCCAGCTGCCAGGGTGGCCCAAGTCACGGGGGGCAGGGCTTGGCTAGGTGTTTGCATTCGCCCACGTAGCTTCAGAGTCTGGGGTTTATCATCAGGAAAAGAATCAGTGAACCAGTTGACTCCCTACAACAAAAAGTGGCTTGTGGTTCTTAACATTTTGAATTTGAGTTTCTCTTTTATTTTCAACTTTTTCTTCAGGGGTCTGGGGTGAGTTGCCCATGAAAATCAAAAAGGGCTGCTGAGATGGCTCAGTGGGTCAAGGCACTTGCTGCAGAGCCTGCTGAGCTACATTTGATCCTGGCAGGAGAGAACCGACACTCGGACGACATGTGAAGTAGTCGTCCACATGTGCCCACACATAAATAAATACGTGAATACAATTAAAATGCGATACAAACAAAAAGCCCAAGGGTAGTGGGGGATGGGATAGAGGGCCTTCATTTGCTGAGATACTAGTGTGTGGGTGGCTACAGCTGGATACACCAAGATGAAGGTGCTGGCTGTCGTGGCTGTTATTATAGCAACTGTAGATCCCAGGTTCCCTTTGAAGACAAGATGCTCCTCCATCCCAGTGATTGAGTAGGTGGATGCTGAGGCCTAGTGGAAATGGAGGGAGAAATGCCTTTTACCTTGGACTGTGGGTTAGGAATTAATACTATAGGTCGGTGACAGCTCAGGATCAGAAGGCAGGAGGGTCTGGGCCTCACTGGAAGCCTTCTGTGGAGCTTTGGGGGAAGGTTTCAGGATCTGAGGCCAGGGAAGAAGCCGTGCTTAATATTAAACATGGTCTTTAAAGCAGGCTGTTCATGTGGCCGCTAGAATCTTGATGCCCAGGGTGGGGGGAGAGGGAGCTGGTCAGGCCTGCTGGTCCTTCTCCAAGTCACACCGAATATGAGAGGTGGAGGTAGCTCATGTCAGCAGGGAGGTCCTTCAGATGTCAGCGATCTGTCAGAACCTCGAGTGAAGCACTAGAGACGGCTGTTCCCATTGCTTATTAGGAGCCGAATGGGGGGAGCCTGGACAGTACGGCAAGCGTCACCTGCAGCCCGCTCTGTGCAGCCCACTACAAGTGGAGGGGAGGGTGGAAAAGCAGAAGAGTTGTGGCCTGTGGGACACAGGACTTTGCGGTGTCCCATTTTGTGAGCAGGCAGGGTTTCCAGGAAAAGGCTCCCAAGCTAGAGACACAAGATTCAGTTACAGCTTGTTGCTGCCAGGCTTTCTAGGCATGGGCCATTAAAGCCCTTTATCCTTAAGAAAGTAGAGTGCTCGTCCAGTAAGGCTTTGTGACTGGATCAAGTCTGTAGATTGCCCATAGCTGGATCCTACAGTGTCCTCTGGACTGTCCCAGCATCCTCTCTGGCTGTTTATGATGTTCATAGAGTAGCCAAAGGAAGTCTGAGGACTGGGAGGGCTCTGCCTAGCTGCAGGTGAGTCACCCATGTAATGTACCTCTTAGGGTCCCCCACCCGTACCAGCAAACCCCCTCAAGTCTGTGTCTTTGTTATGAGTTCTGTGGCTCATTCTTATGCTTCGAAACCCTGAGCTGTGAGGGTGGGGTGGGCTTCTTTGGGGCACTATTGCCGCCTCATGCATGGACACTGGAACTTCATAGGATTAATTTTGTCTTTATTAACGGGGACACAACCAGTGTTAGAATCCCGGCTGTTCTTATTGACTCTGCTGACGTGTGCAAGCAACCTTTTTGAGCTTCCATGTTCCATCTGTAATAAGGCTGATGACAACACTGACCTCAGGGTAAGAATAAACGAGGCAGTTGGTATGAAGCAATAGTGCCAGTGTTATTCAGTACCATGTCAGGTACAATATGGCCACAGCAGGGATTTCTGAGGACAAAGGTAGTCACTGAAAATCCTAGCACACAGGCTGGGCCAGTAGTTTGCTCAGTCCCAGACCCAGCCTGCACCAGCTTCTAGAGCCTTCTAGGGGAATCTGTCATCCCCAGGCCTAGTTATGCCCATAGTCCTTGCTCTGCGGAGCAGGTGGCGGCATGACTCTGAGTTTCTTGCCTACGCAAACAAACCTCCTACTGGAGAGGGGCATGGGATGAGGGAGAGGGGCTTGGGATGAGGGAGAGGGTGAGCAGCAGCAGGGAACCTACTTCTTGGAAGAGGTGACACATTGAGAAAGAAGGCTCTCCATTCTCACCAACAGCCAGTGAATGTGGCAATTTCCTAAATTCTGAAGACTGGGGATACCTCCCTGGGCCCTGCATGTGGGTATGGACAGTTTAACTCCTGGGCACAGAACGAAGCCATGTGCTCAGATCAGACATAATCAGCCTCCCTGTTGCCTTTGCCTTGGACTCATAGAAGGCTCTAGAATTAGACAGGAAGTAGGGAAGGTGGTGTGTGTGTGCGCGCGTGTGTGCGTGTATGTGCGATGACCATCAGCCAAGGTTCCCAGCTGTTTTGAGTCCTGAGAGAGGGGCCTGAGCATCCCCCATGTTGTGGCTGAGGCCCTTACTGGAAGTGTCAGGAAGGGTGGTACCTGTGGGTGAAGGTGGTGTTCATTAACACAGCAGAGGCAAGGCCTGACCACAGACTTGCAAGCAGGGGTGGGTATGGTTGGGAGTACTCCAGGCCTCTGAGCACTTTTGAATGTTATCACGAAGCCATATTTTTTCTAAGACTCTCAGGTCAGAACCAGTTTACTGGTCACTTCAAAGGGCAGGCTGGACGTTCAAAAATCCCCAGATGGTAGGTAGGGGGCCTGTGGTGGTGTTCTCAGCTTCCAGTGTGAGGGTGGTGTTCATTTGGGTCTGGAGCGGAGAGGACAGAAGCGGATAGCCCAGAGAAGCTGCTGTGGGCAGGAGGAGTGGGGAGGACTCCTCTCTGCCTCACACCAGTGGGAAAGTAACTGGTAGAGACAGGGAACTGGCAGCTCTCAGATCTCTCCCCGAAAGGCTGCCCACCGGTATTACCGATCACACTGTAGATGTGGTGGCTCTGTTAGGTGAGGTCCCAGAGGAGGCAAGCACAGCATTTTCCAAACACTGAGTATGAATAATGAAACCCGGGACAGGTGAGACAGCTGGCGCCAGTACCCTCCCCAGACCTCGCTCATAGGCTAAGAGGGCTTTGTAGAACGCCCAGATTCTGCCTATGTCTCTCCCTGAACAACTGGGACAAAGGAACGGGGTGGCAGGAGGGGCTTCCTAGCAAGCGTGAAGGCTGCAGGGAGCAGGGCACAGGGAGGCAGGGTCTGCGGCCTGACTTATGCTTCATCTGTCTCTCCCACCAGTGCTGTTAACTACCTGTTTGTCAACCGCCCCTGGCCTGCCATGCTTGTGCCTGCCTCAGAGCAGAAGCTGCCCCCTCCCATTCTTGTGCTATTTCCACAGAGACCGATTCACAGCAAACATATCGGGTCTTGAATTCTGAGGCTGTGCGCTCTACAGACACTCCACTGACTTCTTGACATCTGATTTGCTACTTCATATGGGGGGATCCCACATTCCTGGTGTCTCTTAGGGATTCCCTTTCACTGTGTGTTCCCAGAACCCTTGGCCTGATCCCCTATGACTAGACCTAGCCTACTTCAGACAGGAAGAATAACAGAAATCTTAGGCCTATGTGTGTGCTGTCCTCCTTTGGCGGGAGATGGTCAGCTATCAGCCTTCTTGTGCATTAGAGGCAGGGCCCCCAAACTTAATCTATGTGCTGAATCTGCTTGCAAGGGTAGATACTATCCAGCTCTCTGTGGGCAAACAGACATTCATGGCTGGGCTAGCAAGTCAGCTAACTTGCCTGTGCCTCAGCTTCACAACACAGGCGACCTCCACCCTCACTGGCCACTATCATGCTGACTGCGGGAAGGATGAGTGTCTTATTGGGGTCCCTGTAGGAAAGTCACAGTCAGAGAGAAAAGCTTTCAAATACAGGCTGTTTGACCGAGACCCCTTACCTCTGCCTCTGTCTGTCTCTCTGGTGAGCCCTAGCCCAGAACAGAACAGAAGCTGTTCTCCCGATTCCTGCGGCTGCTGCTATGTTTAATCTCTCATATCTACTCAGCTTGGAAGTAGCTACTGCTGGGATCCACAGCCTCTTGCCTAGGGTCTTTCCCAGGACTCTAAGAGTGTCCTGGAAAAGTTGCGAAACTGGCAGGCTAGGGTCCCCATGCCTCCACTACTACACGATGGTCAAGACAGCACCCTGAGGTAGGACCAGATGACCCCTCTCTTACCTGGGGAGTGTGTCTCGTGGGAGTCGGAAGTCAGGCAGCAGAGGGCAAGCAGAATGGCCAGCCACATGGTTGACTGGGTGAACAGCAGCATGTGGTGGCCAAGGCTGACTGACGGGGTAGACGTGCTTGGCAAGCAGAGCCCTAGGACCAAGGCAGGGTGGGATATCCTTGATGGGGGCGTGGTTTCTTGTTGAATCATTTTAACCAGAAGCACTTCATCTCCAGGACTTGGGGCCACAAGAACAACCACTTCCTATAGAGAAGTTGCCAAGTTGTGATCATTTGCAGGGGGAGGAGGAAGAGAAGTGAGACCCGTGAGCAAAGCACCCTCCCTCCTGCCGAGGGGGAGAGGGAGTTTTCCACCGCCCACCACACGCAGGAGATGCTGGTGTAAAGAACCCAGGGGATTTTTGGAAGCAGAATCACTTGACTCTCCTCTAAATTTACAGCCACCCCTGCCCCCTGCATTCTGTCCTTCTGAGTAGCCCTCCTCGAGAAACAAGAAACCCTGTTGCCCTTGGTATGAGTGGCTTCACCTGCAGGGAAGCTGTTCATACTTCCTGGAGTTCCCTAGGGGGAGCATTAGCATGTAGCTTCTGTACCTCTGACAGAAACCCCACACTGTGTGAGCTGAGTTACAGATCACGGCCCACTGTAGGCTCAAAGCCGTGCAAGGAGAGGAAATTGTGTGGACAAAGGTCTTATTCTGGCCATGACTCTACTTCCTGCCCAGCCCGTGGTTTGGTGTAGCCAGCTATCTAAATCTAAACCCAAGCTTTGCTTCGTGACACCTGCTGTCACTAGACTAGGAACCCATGTGCCTCAGTTACCTCCCGGGAAACTGCTGGAGTATTGGGAGCCTTCTTAGTATAAAGCAGGAGTGGAGCAAGCTCTAACTGGTCTCAGTGTGCAGAGGCACATTCACCTCTCAGAGCTAGGCGAGAAAGGTAGCTTGGAAGGATGCCTGGGTCTCACTTGCTCCTGAGGAGGCCCATGGGCCTCTCAGATGGCCTGACATACAGATGTAATCAAATCCCTGGAGCTCAGGGGGAAACTCTGCTCCAGGGGAGTCCTGCTGGGTTCTACTGAATTCCAAACAGAGCAGCCAGGGTCTGTGGGACATGGACAAGCTATATAGTCTGAGCTCCCAATAGGTTTCTGGGTGCATTGAGGTTTGTTGTTTGTGGAGTTTGGTATTTCATGCTCTGCATAGTGGGTGATGTTCAGTAAGTGGTGGCTGTAATGGCAGCCCCCGTGGCCCTTCCCTGTTGTTGGATACTGTTTGTTCGTTCCTGGCCACTCAGACCTGAAATAACCACACAGAAACTATATCATATGCACTACTCTTTGGCTAATAGCTTAAGCATATTTTTAGCTAGCTCTTACATCTTATATTAACCCATTTCTATTATATTTTATCATGAAGCTTGTGGCCTACAGGCAAGGTTCTGATTGGCAATTCACGTCTTTCTCCTCTGGCGGCTGCAGTGCGTCTCCCTAACTCCACCTTCTTTGTCCCAGCATTCAGTTTAGTTTCCTCGCCTAGCTCTATTCTGCTAAGTCACTGGCTGAAACAGCTTTATTCATTAACCAATAAAGACAACACATATACAGAAGGACTTCCCACACCACTTCCCTGAATGGCTTTGAGATCCTCAGTTTTGGCTGCTAGGGTCTGGGACACAAGATCTCCAATGTATATGGGATTCACTGCTAGTGCTAACCTCAGTTTCAAACGTCCACTGCGGGGTTGTATATCAGAGCATAGTCCCAAAGGATAGGAGAGGGCTTTTGTATTTCTAGTAGTAACCAGAGCATCAGTGGTCTAAGTGGGAGCTGGCAGTAGATCACGCAAGACTGGCTGCTTGGTCTTCACATTGCTGGACAGTGTGATGCAGTAAAAAGGACATATCCAGGGATTTGAGTTCCCAGCTCATGTGCTACATAAAGGGCCAGAAAGCTTCTGTGGAGTCGTAGAGGAGAGCTGTCTCCTGTAACTGTAAGGCTAAGATTGCTGAAAAATCACATACACAATCTCATTTCCCAGTTGTCTGGATTGAAGTTCCAGCCCTGCAGGAAGCTTTTGAAATGAGAACATTGATGTGAAAGAATGGGATCCTGTGGGTTGGGATGGAGGATATGGGAAAAGTCCAGTGGAGCAGGGATAGTGAGTCCATGAATTCTGATGGGTCTTCTTTGCCAGTGAAAGAGGTGGTATTCTCAGTGGGCCAACACTGGGTACTGAGCCTGAATTAAGGTCAGCCTCTGTGAAGTCCCTGAGGTACCGGGCCTGTCCTTTGGTCAGCATGCAGATAGCATTCTGGGTACTAAGCTCATATTCTGATCAGTGTGGGTCATCCCCTAGTTACTGGATCTACACATGCATAGGTTGCATAGTGCAAGTGACCCTGTAGGTTCAGGTCTTGTGGCACAGGGCCTGGAGTAGGCCAAAGTGTGAGGGTACCTCTTGGTTCTGGGCTTTAAGTAGACCAGCCTGTAATTACTGGATCCTGGGCCTTCAGTTGGAGGCAGTGTGCACATGGGCACCTGGGTATTGACTTTAAACTGAAAAGCATGCCCTTAAGGCAAGTCCAGTACCTATGGAGTCAGCTTCCTTGCTGAATTCAGAGCAGGTATCTTATTCTGAGAGTCGCTAGAAACTGAACCCCATGTTAGGCCCAATATTCAGGGGTCAAGCTGCAAACTGACCACCAGAGTACTGACTGTTACTTGTTTAAGATATTCTACTTATGCAGCTCATTTAAAAATGTAAAGTATTAGTTAGTCCTCTAAAGATATTGAGGATAACAAAGAAATATCATCTATAACAGTCAAATTTATAGTCATGTTAGATATATCTTCTAGACCATACCAAGATATATTTTAGATAGATGGTCTTCAAACACTTTAAAGACCTACAGAATATGATATTTAAAATATTTTGTTAACATAGGGCTTTTCACGACAATGAGATTGTTTGCTCCTGTCATCACTGATCTACTTCATAAAAGGATGAGCATTGAAGAAACTCCATATGGAGTTTACTTTAAATGAGGCAAAACTAGTCATTTGAACAAGAAATTGCTTTTTCCTTGAATGCTGACAGTTTGCTGTACAAACTGGACATGCAAGACAGAAAGAAAAATGACAAACTTTGCCAAGATAATGCAAGACAGTTCTTTGAAATTCCTGCTTTATAGAAAAGTCTGTCAGATATTCTAGGCCTGTAAGCCAAAGATTGGATGGCCCCAAATTACAGAGGAACTTTGGGTGACTGTCCAGGCAGCAAGATGTCTCTGTCATTTCTATAGTTTTGGAATGACTTGTACTTTACTTCCTGTTTACTCAAGTAGTATTATATACTTCTGAGGTCCTTGATGAAGTTAAAGACTATATAGTTATGCCTTTGCATGGTTGTAAGAAAAGGTAAATTAGGTACAGAGCTTTGGACTCATCAAGATAGAATAAATAATGGAGTATTTTCTCCAAATATGCCAAATACAAAGGGCTGGGCATTGTAAATGCAATTCTTACCTGATACTTGTTCTTATTGTTTATAGTTTTATTATGTTAGAGTTAAAAATCTTTCCTTTTTCTTTAGACAAAAAGAGGGAAATGTTTTGGAATATTCCTTTAAACTCTGTGACGATGTATCACTGTGACTGATTTAATAAAAAGCTAAACAGCCAATAGTTAGGCAGGATTTTTGTGGCAGACATCATGCTGGGAAGAAGCGTGGAGAAGTCAGACTGATGCAGAACGAGTCAGACACACAAAATGGGACAGAGGTAAATGCTATGTGGTAGAACGTAGAGTAATAAAAATATAGGCTTATTTAAGTTATAAGATCTAGTTGGGAACAAGCCTAAGCTATTGGCTGAGCTTTTATAATTAATAAAAAGTCTCTGTGTGGTATTATTTGGGAGCTGGCTGGCAGGAAAGAAAAATCCACCTTCACTTGAGGTATCATTGTAGGCAGCTGCTTTGGTACTGTTCCTGTATTTAGGACAGCAAGAGAGATGCCACGTGGGTATGACTCTGATACCATCCAGCAACCTCAGAGGTGTTTCTGTGGTGGGTGAGGAGCCTAGACCCCTGTCCAGCACACTCAGGTTCCTCTGTGGTAGTCTAGATACCCAGGTTATCCTCCACTGCACTGTGGACCTTCTGGGATGGGTCACTGGGCTTTTCAGGTTGTATTGCTGGGTTTTAGCTGTTGTTTCCCTTTTAGTTTTGACTTGTCGCATGGTCCTGAAGTGGACACAAGCGGTGGTGATTTCTTTGAGTTTGACAGAGGCTTTCTCTCTCCATTCAGGTGGACTTTAACTCAGGAGCGCTGCAAGCTCATGGTCCTTTAAAGCTTCCATAGACAACTCCAAGTTCTCGTGTGAATCTGAGGAACGAAATCCATGGACAAGAGGGTGGGTTTAAGAAAGTAGGTT
>NW_004949198.1:434197-435843 GCF_000317375.1 Microtus ochrogaster
AGGAGCGGGTTCCGAGAAGTCGTTCCGTCAAGCATCTGCTTTTTTTTTTTAGCACCAATAGAAGGAACTGGGATGAGGCACGGGGAATTCACACAGCTGGCATACCTGTAAAACACCTGGTCACACAGGGAACAGTGGAGGGGGCAGGAAACCCAGACTTCCTTCTGACATTTCTGGCAAGATCAGAAGTGCTAATGAGCTCATAGACCTTCTTGGAACTGCTGTTTTAGGGGTCTTGCCAGTTTTTACGTCATGTTCTCATCTTCTTTCAGACCAGCCTTCTGAAGGAGAATTTGGATGATGGCTGACCTTACTGTTTCCTGCTTAGAAGCAATTGCTGGGTGGTGGTGGCCATGCCAGAGGAGCAGCAGGTGGCAAGTGAGCTTTTGTGAGAACGGGCCACCAGGAAATAAGGCTCCTGTGGGTGAATCTCGGGTAGGCAAGGCTCTGTCTGAGAGCCTCGTCCTCAGAATGGCTCTTGCTACTGCTATGACTTTACATGCTTGCAGCCATTTTTCTCTGGTGCCTGGCAAGATGTGAATGGGTGTGGAGGATCCCCACTGCCTTTAATCTACTGTGATCATCTCATGGAAATATCCCATCCTACTGGGCATTTTTACCTGTGGGCTATTATGAAGATGATTTCCTCTTAAGATGTACTGTTTCATTGAAGAAATGATTTTATACAGTAATAGAGTTTAAATAGAATTTTGATGATTAAGATTTTTAAATATTTTTATTTTTAACTAATTCATTTTTTTTTTGAGACAGGGTTTCTCTGTAGCTTTGGAGCCTGTCCTAGAACTAGCTCTTATAGACCAGGCTGGCCTCGAACTCACAGAGATCCATCTACCTCTGTCACCCATGTGCCGGGATTAAAGGCTTGCATGTGCCATCACCGCCTGGTTGATGAATAAGGGTTTTTAACAAATGCAGTAAAGGATTATGATAGAGGTTATTTAGTCGGAAAATTAATATAGGTAAAGGAAGGGTATAGTATTGCCCCCACCCCTGATAAAGCAAGGGCTGCAGAGGGTAAAAAACAGGAATAAGGAAGTATCATGCAGCTGGGACTTATGAGGTTTTTCTTGATGAGCCATATAGACTTGCGTGTACGTTTCCCTTTTTTTGCCGATCCCAGAGAATTGGAATGTAGCTGTGAGGACCGTCCTTCAGCAGCTCAGGAATTGAAGAGGAGCCGTGGAGTCAGGGGATCAATCACACAATTGACTTTTTTATCTGAGGGAGTAAAACTTAATTCTCTGGGGTGCTGATGAATACAAGTCTTCAGCAGGCCAGAGAAACTGAAGAGGAGATGCAGAGTAGGTGGACTACTAGACAGACAAACAGACACACGAGGACTTTTCTGAGGGCCCAAGCTTAGCTATTCATTTTATTATTCTTTTTGGGGTTTGATCCACTCACTTTTTCTATTCTGTTCTTCTACCCTGATATTTTCCTTCTTCTATTTCCCAATGTCTTCCTTCTCCACCACTGTCTGATGTCTTCTCCACCACTGTCTGATGTCTTCTTTCTAGCTTCTTTATTTTCCCCCAGCAGAATCTTTCAAGCAATATAAGAATTACAATGTGGCTCCATTCTATTTTTTCTTTTTTTGACTTTCTAAAGTTTCTTTCTTTTTTTTT